>NT_177184.1:518803-601671 GCF_000188095.3 Bombus impatiens | reverse complement strand
TTGTATGCACGATGAAACGACGTATAGTTTCGTTAGAATTTTCAACAAGAATATTCTTCAAGAATTTGCAATAACATTTTCAACATAATCGTACGTGAAATTCAAACGCAACGGAACAATCGATGATTCTTTTAATGCGCTGTTTGTATGCACGATGAAACCACGTATAGTTTTCTGGTATTTTTCATTCGTTAGGATTTTCAACATAATCGCACGTGAAATTCAAACGAAATGGAACAATCGCTGATTCTTTTCAAGCGCTGTTTGTATGCACATTGTATGCACGATGAAACGACGTATAGTTTCGTTAGAATTTTCAACAAGAATATTCTTCAAGAATTTGCAATAACATTTTCAACATAATCGTACGTGAAATTCAAACGCAACGGAACAATCGATGATTCGATTAAAACGCTGTTTGTATGCACATTCCTATCAGTATATTGAACGCTCTCTCATCAGAGATGTGTAGTCCTCGACTCGAGTCCTCTTCGGCCCCTCTGAATCACCCTCTCTTACATTTTACAACGATAATTGATGTATTATTATATCGTATTCATCGTTTTACCTCGATACCAATCGTTGCGCATCGTTCTACGATAATTTCCAACCGATACGTATCTCGTCGTTGAAATGCAAATTTCGTTCGTGCAAAATTCAATCCTATCGCCACTTGGACGAATAAAAGAAACAAACGAAACTAGCGAGTTCTAGTTGATTCTTAAAATAACGTCTCTCGTGGAGGCTCACTGAAAATACGCGTTGAAATAATTTTCATAAAGATCGGACAAAGTCAACTAAATATCCTCTTGGATTTTGTCGATACCACCTAATGATAAAATCCGCAATCGTTTACTTGTCAACCAATAAACGCCAAAATAAGATGGTCGCATCAGCATCAGAGTTGGCACTGTAGAAGCCTCGATTTGACTTTTTAAATTCACAAAATTCGTTCAAAAAAAAAAAAAAAGAAAAGAGAGAGAAATCCTACACAGAGGCTTTGTATCTCGTTTCTTGTCCTTTGTATCTCGTTTCTTCGATCGTCCAGCGATACTCCGCGACGTTACAACGCCGAAAGTTTCTTGATTATTTCGCGGTAGCAAGTTAGCGCGTCGACAAGTCCCGTTGCACTTTTCTGGAAAACGTTGGCAGCCAGCAAAAAGTGGATACCGGAGGACGTAGAGTTAGCGTCGTCTCTTATTGGCAAACTTGATCGTGAGCCTGTCACCGGTGTCGACAAGGGTCGACTGATGTCCCGTTAATTTACAATTTGCTAACGTCGATATTGACCATCTGCTACCGATTCACTACGGTCACCCTATTCTGCAACGCCGGTGTTACCCGTATAGGTGTCGTTTTGCTTCGATAACGATGACGAGAGATGAAAGATAGCCGGATAGCAAATTCCTCCGTTTACCTTTCTTTCGTTCGCATCTCGCGATATCGAATTAACGCTGTTTTGTCAGCATTCCGCGGTAATTGATCAATAGATCGATTTAAGAGATACACGCAAACGATAGATAGGTTTTGTATACTCGAGTAATTGCGTCAATCGATCAATTTAAGAGATACATTAATAGATACGGTTTTTAATAGAGATGGGCTAATTCGTAGTAGCACTGATTGACAGTGCATAATGGTGAAATTAGTACGATAGGATTTGAAGAGCGAGGATGAAGAACGTGTTAAATCATATTGGCTTGGCAACTAAGTGATCGCGGCTTTTGTCGATACCACTTAATGGCAAAATCCGCGATCATTTAGTTGCCAAGCGAATATTTCCTATGTTTCGTTTTTAGCTATTTTAAAATGTGAATATGCTATCGAGCGATTATTTTATTACGTCGATCGAACGACTCAAGAGCGTAGTAGCTTTATTCGTATTCTTGCGTATTGCCGCTTTTATTCGATTTATTTTCTACACCTTTCGATTAAGTGCATCAACATTTTATTTATTGCGGTTGATATAAATGGAAGAAATGCGAGATGGAAAATATAGACGGATCTCGAATAAAACGAACGTTCTATATATATATGTATATATATATATATATACTTTCAGTTATTTTCTGTTTTCTTTTGTTTGTTTATTTGTTTGTTTGTTTTTTTTTTTTTTTAGTCTTTCTTTTTCTCCGAGTGCAACATTCGTTGAAGCGGCTAAGTCGTTTAAAGATGTTGGCATAGGCAAGGCTATAAAATGAAAAAGGTGTACGGTGTAAGAAGACTGTTTCTATATTGCTTGTTCCAGGGTTTCCTTGGACTTATGCGAACGAATGGTAACTCGGTCGACCAAATGTTTCTAAACGTTTCCCTGTTGTATCGCTTTATTAGACCTTTACCGCTATCATCAGCAGCCTGATGGCAGATGGATCTGGCTTTTGTAAATGAAATCCTCGCCTCTTCGCTTCACTCCAGCAAGTTAAAAGAGAACAGGTTTTCTTAGCGATGGGATCAACATTCTCTCGAATATTATCCCAAAGAATTTCCTCTTTTTCTTCCTATTATTATTCGTTAATTGTACATTTTTTCACGCGCAACGTTAATTCTACCTACGTGAATGTAACACTAGAACTACCACAGTCAAATCGACTGGTTTTACAATTTTATTCTAAAATTCCTACTTCGTGTTATATTTTTTCCCACAATGATGTAACGACTTTCGCAACGATAACTAACAGAATAACTATAATTTATATTCAGACTGAAAATAATTTTGTATCGAGGCTACTTGTATCAATACTTGTCAAGGTGTAAAAGGGTCCTGCAATCTGTTCATCGAAGCCCAATTAACCAGTTTTCTCGTTTTCTACAACTTGCCACTCGATATGATGATATCGGTTATCGGGAAAATTGCGGATCGACCGCTAGATCGCTAGATGCTAACGCTGGAAACACCACAGCAGTGAAAATGAGACTGGTTCTACAATTTTAGAAATTTGTCAACTCTCGTTTAAGGATCGTAGTCGCAGATGGATCGATAATACCAAAAATGTAATACATAATAAATCAATAAATATACAAATATTCTATTATTAGGTATTTTCGCTGATTTTGGTAGAAATAGCTTCGTGTTAACTATCGGTAGTTCTAGTGTTAACAACAAGCAAAAGTGATTTCAGACATTTTCATAATCGTCAGATTTGTTTAGATTTTCCGGATGGAAAAACACTGGAAGCAGACAGAATGTAATTGAATTGATAGCTTTAATTTGAATTGACGTTTTAGATTATAATAATAATTTAAACGATAATAAATAGTACGCGAGATCGGACGATGTATAACGTATATTGCTTGTCCGAAAAGTTTCTTTTCTGAACAATTTCTGTTTTATATTTTATTCAATTACATATCATCCGTTTCGTTCTATCTCTATTATTACGTTCGTGCATAATTCGATAAACTGATATAAAAGAAAAAAACATTGTGCGTCTGTTATTTCCTTATAAAACGAGAGAAACTTTCCGGACAAGCTAACGTATAAGAATAAATAACAATGACAATAGCGTATCTTGGAAAATATTTTATAAAAATAAACACAAAGAGAAACATTGGTATCTCTTGAACCGAGTAAAAATATTTTCAAACGATTTTGTAAAAACTCTCTAAAATTCGTAGCGATTTGTTCGGAACGCGTTGATTGGGATCGATCGGTCCCATCGCTGATGTTAGAGAAGTATCGTCTGGATACTTAGTTGTGGCGAGGAACGTCTCTTTTAAGTGTCACTAAATCGAGTTACCGGTAGAAACGTTGCCTCGGCAAGGTAATAAAGTTTCGAGGAATTGAAAAGTTCGTAGAGGAAGAGAGATGTTGATGGAGATCGAGATCGACATCGAGATCGGTGTTTGGCTTATTGTACGTTGACTGAGATCAGCGTGCAGCTCTTTGAGCGCTCGTCGAGCCACAGGGACGCGTCTTCCTTTACCAAAGTCGTCTCGGAAGATTCCTTCGGTTTTCTGCCTTTATCACTTTTATTGGACTCCGTTTGCTATGCCCATTGAGGCCCAGTTTATGGTGCCGGTGCCATTCGGTAGACAGGAAATGCCTGCTCTTCGTAACCGTAGGAACTCTTTCACGCGTGCACACTCGATTGCCACCATAAATTGCCCGACACGATGAATACCACGTCATATCGTGAAACGTAAAAAAAAAAGAAGAAAGAAAGAAATAGAAAGAAATGGAATGGAATGGGAATTTGAAAAGACTGGCGTGGATTTTATTAACGAAGCGAATGATTCAGCCTTTCGGAAAATTATTACTCAGCTACGGAATCGATTTTCAATTCTTTGGAAACAAATCGGTTGATTCGTAAAGTTCGTTCGATAAGTACGTTATACGTATTCCCTCTGTCTTAGAAAGCTGAGCCATATGATTTTGAAAAAATTAACTACGAATTCGATTTATTTCTTTTTACCATTCTTGTTCGTATATTTTTGAACGTTTTAATCGCTCGATATATCATTTCGGCTGGGCTTGCATCGCGCAAAGTTTTCCATCGAACTGTTCGAGCTTAATAGAGACATTACCGAGAAGATAAAGAGCGATTAGGCGAGGCTGCGCGCTTAGGTCAGGCCACCGACTATAAATCCACGATCACTGACGTTTATATTCGTCAAAGGGAACAATACGAGGCGTATATAACTTGGCTGCGAACTTGCCACCTCTGGCTCTGGAGAACTTGCACGAAATCCACTCACCTTCGTGTGGCCAGATTCTTCTATCGCGACAGAGCCTGCCTGTAGACACCTAGTCGTTTACTGTAAATCATCGTTATTGCTTCCAGCCGATTGCCTTTAACATGATTTACCGCTGGCTCCTTTCTTTTCGTGAAATTGGGTCGATATAATTGACACGTTTACCGCTACTCACGCATATGCTGCGTTAATGCGATTACTTCGGTAACGATATCTGCGCAATTGACAGAAACGACTTCTGTCGATTATCTAGTTGCGTAGCTGGCAATTAGACGAATTCAGGTACTTGGACTCGTCAGCTTTTGAAGCTCTTATCCTATTATTATCTTGAAAACTAGATGTTTGATGTAATTTTGTTATTCTCGATTCTCGTCTTATTTTAAGCCATAGAATCTCCCTGGTCCAATTTTTATCAGAAATTACGAACCATCCTGTGTTTCCTTTGCCAATATTTACATCGATGTATTGCACTGGATCGATGTTTTGTCATCAGGCGATATCGACAAAATCCGCGATCGCTTAGTTGCCAAGCCGATATCAAGCCGACAATGAGATCTCCTCGATTATTGTTAGTTCGATCGCTGTCAGACGTAAACGAACGTTGGATACGCGACGAATGAATTAGCGGAGGATAAACACAACCTACACAGTCGTATCGTTGATTAATAAGAAAAAGAAAAAAGCAGAGATCGTAACGTGGATGTAATAAATATGGCCGGAGGAAACGAATGGTATTTTTGAAAAAGCGATCCTTCTTGTATTTTCTGCGTAATCTGTTGACATATTAAAGGCAACAAGATATGAAATGTATGCATCAGCACGCTTCAGCTCTCATTTATCATTCGTACGTCTACGAAACAATGTCGCCGGAATAACTGATGGAACGCTTTTTTCCTTCTACAATGCAAGACGATTAATTCCTTTAACGCGAAATGCTAATTCCTTTGTGCAATTATAAAGTAACTGACACGCTGGTTTTCACCAGACATTATAAAGCTTTCGCTTCTGAAAACGCTCGGTCCTTCGACTCGCTCAGTTTTGTTAAGACTGGTATCTTAGCTGCAAGGTTCCTTCTTCGTGCTGCTAATTTTGCATAATAATACGTATAGCAGTTCAATAGTCGCATACTTCGCAAAATTCAATGCCCGTGTTAATTTCCAATTATTTTTCATTTATCGCGTACACCAGAGAACAGGAACGAACGAGCAGCAAGCGACGATACACGGAAGCGTAACAGTAAGGAAACATCGGATACCCGTACTTGCCGAGACATCTGAGATATTTTCGAAAAATATCGATCGTCCAACGTTTCAACTTATTCTCCGTTTTCCTTCAATTTACTTTTTCACATCGATGGTTTCATTTATCCAGTAAACGATCGGCGCAGGCGTTTATTCTTATTATTTCAAATTATGTTAAATAATTATTATACGAACAGCAATGTGGTAAATCTTTAAATCGAATCTTATTGTTGCGGTATTCTGCTTTCGAGGGGCAGGCAATTAAATTAAATAAACAAAGAGACTACGTTGACTTCCATTAACACTTTGACTGCCACGTTGGTCATTGGTGACCAGAGCGCTTGAACTTCTTACAATAGTAAAAATTGAATGAAAATTGACTGTTAGGGTATTTTGAGTATAACCGATAGATAGAAGATGCTTTGGAATAAAAACTGTCCCATTGTGCGATTAAACATTTTTATTGGAACATCGATAAAAAAAAATGAGAACAAATCTTGCAGCTAACGGTGCACTGTATTTGCATCCGTATCTTTGACGGCTAATCTACGAATATTATTACAAACACAGCTTAGAAAATAATCGTAAATGCTGCTTTGTAATCGTATAATTGAAGTTAGAAGCGTGCACATACCTTGCTATTATATATAGAACGAAGAAATACGTTTACCAATATCTTCTATGCGTTTTAACGATATATTCCGCGCGTTTTGCATACGACGAAATAACGAATGCGAATGGTTTGTTGAAATAAACGAAGTATCGTGAAGCGTGCACATACCTTGCTATTATATATAGAACGAAGAAATACGTTTACCAATATCTTCTATGCGTTTTAACGATATATTCCGCGCGTTTTGCATACGACGAAATAACAAATGCGAATGGTTTGTTGAAATAAACCTCGTTATAATACGTTGCTATCGACTGTTATCAAGGCGCCACGGTGTTCACAAGTGACCACCGATAAGGTAAACGGTCGATCGGGGAAGAATGTCGTCTTACATCGTCGATTTATTATTATTTTGCCATTGTATGCTTCGAATAATAAAAATACTCTCGTGGCGTGTTCAGCGAAACGCGTGATTTCCGCGTGGCAGTCAAAGTGTCAACGTTTACGATTTTACTCTCAAAGTCTACAGTGGCAACTTGACTGAAAGGAATTTAAATTTACCCGGACGATCTAAGAAAAATAATTTAATCAATCGTAACTTGTCTCGTAACAAAATAATTCTCTCGCGGAGATTCGACAAAGAACAGGGAGAAAGTGTGACATTTTGTAAAATTTGCTCGAGTGTCACGCTGAATGGTACGTAATTGGACGAAATACTATAAAAGAAAGAAACATCGTGGATCGATTGGATTGTATAGTAAAAAGGAAGATATAAGAAGGGAGAAAGATAGAAAAGCTGGTAGAAGGAAACGTTAATTTTGCTATTAACAGTCACCTCTCGAACGCTGGTAAATCTGGCGAACCCCAGCCACAGCCGATAAGTGATTTTTCTAAGGTCGTTCTTATAATCCTGCTCCCTAAGGGTAGATTGTAAATGGTTTCATAGTGGAAGGATATTAATATAGGATGATGAGTGTCCAGGATGATCGAGCCAAAAGCACGATCGTTCCTTTTCCCGAACAAGGGGAGTTTTACCTCTTTTCTTTTTCTTTTATTAAATACCAACGTAAATGCTCTGATCTGCAATATACGCGCAATTATAAATATCGATATTTGTCTTATACAGATTTTTATTTTTGCCTGTACGTTTTGTTTCCGCTTAAAAAGGGAGAATCGATGTTTTTAAATAATAACAAACGTACGATCAAAGTATCCTTCTCTTATTATTAAAAAAAAGGAAAAAAAAGAGAGAGAGAAGATGACAGAACGTTATTTGTTATACAGTCGCTGAATTCCACGAAACTTTGAATTTTAATGCGACTTAACCAGGCGACCCTTTAACGATGCGAATATATTTTCTACACTTTCAAATGGAAGAATCTCGTATGACAAATAAATTCGTATAATATGAAAATATTCGTAGCGACTAGAATGCACAACGATATTTCACTACAGCTCGATTTAATAGAAAACGAAATTCAATCAGGCCACGTATCAAATAACCCTGGATACAATATGATACAAGCAAAAAGCTGGTGAAATCGAACGCAAACCAACAATCTCCAATCAAAAACGGAAGGGGATACGTGGCATCGTTAAACGTAGAACAGCCGCAAGGAGCTGAAGACTGTGGAAACTGCTGGATAAAGAACCGTATCGTACTAAATATACAATTTTAAATAAAACAAAAATCATTCCATAAACCACTCACATTCGTCTCGTATTTTATCCTTTTCGAACATATTTCTCATGCACAAACGCACTAAAATTTATCTTCTTTATACAAAACAGGTATGTCCGTATGAAGTTTGCTTCGCGAAAGCAAAAATACAACTCGGATTGAAGAAAAAAAACACTGTTCTAACGTCTTTACCGTATAAACTCGATAGCTACGTATGCAGAACGTATTAGGTTGTCCGAAAAATCTCTTTCTTTCACGCAAACGTGTTTTCTACGACAGTGCAGCTTCGTACAAACGCGAAGCCAAGTCTGTGAAACGTCATCTCAACGAGTTGTTCATCTCAACAGAACAAAATGAATCGTACGCAGTTGGACAAAATAATATAAAACGAAAAATATTGTGCGTCTGTAAAACGAAAGAAACTTTTTGGACAACCTAATAATACGCGAATATTCAAATACGTCGTCGAGATCCACGTTGTCAGTATTTTCGCCCACGTGTTATCTTCTTTGCAACCTTGTCTAAGCAACGTGTCACAGTTATCCGAAAAACGTGCAAGCAAGTTCGAAGCTTCTCGTATATTGCGTTGGCAACTAAACGATCGCGGATTTTGTCAATACCATCACTTAGTGCCAAGCCAATAGTTCTGCGTTAGCTCCGCTGGAAGGTACAAAGATCATTGCGAAAGACACTGAATTTTGCCCGCTAGAATTGAATCTCCAAGTAAATGGAATCTGTGTGCCTAATCGGATACACGGGGTTCGTTAATTTTCCAACGATAGAAAAACACGATTCGGCGGAAAATCGGGCAAAGACCGTACGAGGGTTAACGAGGATTAAGTGTCGTGGCCAAGACCCGTGGCTATCTTTGAGAATGCCGTATCGAACGTTGGACATCGGAGGATCCTTTGAACGTAGGAGATGCTGGTAGCCAGCGTCCCGGACGTAGCGGGTCATGGAGAAGGTGTAGGAAGGAGAGGTAGCACGAGAGAGGGGGGCATCAGTCAAGGGATTAGCGGGATTAGTCCTCGAGGGGGACTTGTTAATTGCTCGGTAGGCTGCCAGCAGAGACGAGCTGGCTACGTATAGTGTAGTATACTATGGTATAGTATGTATAGTATAGTATAGTGAGAGCAGAGCAAGCTGTGGCAGAAACGGAAAGGGACAGAGGCCAAGAGAGGACACAAATCACGCTAGAGTTACGGACTTAAGGAGGCTTACTAGCTGCTCGCGACCGTCTTGTTGCACTTGCACCACCCTGGCCCACCCTTGCTCCTACAATCCGGAAATTTTCTCTACCATATGTAGGATTTTATTTGTTATTTGTTCAAAATCAATTAAACAGAAAACGATGGTTGTTTAACGCGAACTAAGTACAACAATGTGCTGTAACTAAGACAACTAAATAGTTAATTTGCGAGTCTCGTCACTATGGTTCCAACGCTCTCTTTCACGCGGACCATGCTCCTCGACGACGCTGACTCTCTCATTTCTCCACTCATACCGATTGTTAATTCGCCTTTCTCCCTTGAGCATCCCTTTGTCTTTTATCGTAATCCCACCGCGTACGTGTTCACATAGGCCTTTTTCTCGCGTAACTATGATACATTGATGGGCCCGTCGGCACTTAGGCTTTCTCGCGACATTGTTTATAGTTCACGCGATATTTCTTAGACCATCTGTTCACGATACTACGCATATACAGCTGGATACGTTTACCAGTGTCCGTAAGTGGCTACACACTGGCTGGTCTCTGCAGGGCAGAAACGTGGCAAACGACGGATTGCTTTAGATTTTCTGCTTATGCGCGATATGGATGCAAAATACGAAATAGAGAAATAATCGTAGAAATTATTTAAAACCGTCGTATGCTACAGCCGACGAAGGGAATTACGAATTCTCGAAGCAATCCAAAGCATCCGATCGAAGATCGGACACTCGACTTGGACACATCAGTGCAAATGTTCACAGCGACGAATTGTCAAGGAATATCGTTTTCCGTGAAGATACGTACTGCAAGCTCGATGCAAAGTTACAATTCGAATCTATCAGGTCGTCGGAAAAGTTTCTTTCGTTTTGTAAGGAAATAACGGATGCACAAGATTCTCCGTTTCCTATTATTTTATCGAATGGTCCATTTTGCTCTATCGAAATGAAGATCACAACGTTCGACAGATTAGGTTTCGCGTTTGTACAAAGACGCGTGGTGTCTGTAAAAGAAAGATGCTTTTCGGACAACCTAATAATCGAACGATAGGATGTCAGCGAGAAGTAAACAGATGAAATGCATTTAGAAGATTTAGCGAAACTCTTGTTCCATGAAATTACGTAGAAATTGCCTTTTGGAAATATAAATCTGTTCGTTGCGTTGATTTTCGTCAGTGGTAAAAACCAGAAAGACGAGAAAAGAAGAAACGACAGCCCGTAAATTTCTTTGATGTTGGCTGACACGATTTTTCCGCATTAGCGCGTCGAGAGCCGAAAGAAGCCCGGCGATGCGTTTTTCGGATAAGTGGCATCGCGTACGCGTAATAGCGCGATACCTGATGGACGGCCGTATATGACTAGTATAACGCGCAAAGCCGCAGCCGTACATCACAGCTAAATCGCGATCCAAAAAATATACAATGGCTGACAGGGATGGTGGTGCCGTCATCGCGGCTAACAATGTGTACCGCATCGCTCGGTATAAATGACATTCACTCCACGATGTAACGCTCCCTCTCGGTTCCCCAGTTTGCAGCTCGCACTTCTCCCTCTGTCACCCCTCTCACCCCGCTCTTATGTTTCCCATGATACTCGGCAAATCGTTGGAAAATGTTCTTCAAATAGAATTCCATTGGATTTGTTCGCCGTTTCCTAAGATCGTCAAAGGGTCGATTTTTTAACGTTTAAAGAACTGTCCTTTGATTCTCTTAAGTCGGTCTGGATGTGTCTTCTATGTAACTGAAAAAAATGGTTAATAGTCAAAAAATGGTTAGATCGTACTGTAAATTTTATTTTATTTATAATGCATTTTACGGGCCGCCCTCTGTCACCCCTCTCACCCCGCTCTTATGTTTCCCATGATACTCGGCAAATCGTTGGAAAATGTTCTTCAAATAGAATTCCACTCTTGGCTGTCCTTCTTTCATTTTTTTTTTTTTTTTTTTATTCTCCATCGATTATCACCGATCGAAACAATTTTCAGGGATTGTTCGGAACGATCGTACGTAACTGAATGTGACTTGTATGTAACTGAAGAAAATGGTAGATGGTGAAAAAATGGTTAGATCGTACTATAAGTTTTATTTTATTTGCGACGCACGTTACATTTTACGGATTTTACGGATTTTTGTTCTTTGTAAAAAGTTGAAATTATAAGATTTCTTGTAGAAACTAAAGAAATGGAAAAGAACGTTCGTTTGGATTTGTTCGCCGTTTCCTAAGATCGTCAAAGGGTCGATTTTTTAACGTTTAAAGAACCGTCCTTTGATTCTTCTAACTCGGTCAGAGCAACCGGTTCAATGTTCTTAGGTATCGATAGAAATTTTTGGAATATTCGTGACACGTATTTTTATCTTATTCGCATTTCGGACATGTAAAGTCTTATATATAACGTATGGTTTAAGCTACACCTTATAATTTTTAGCGTGTAGACAAGATAAGAATGATACATGTATTGCGGTGGAATTTATCCTCTGTCCACTCAAGATCTTCCATTATCCTGTTATTTCCTTTTATTTACATACGCTGCACGATCTACGTTGTAATCCGCAGAATGTCCAACCCTCTTACCAGACCTGCTACAAGATACTTCTTTTTCCATCGTTTGCTAATCTCCGTGAAAACGATTCTTATATTCTTATGTTCGATTTATGTCGTCGTTTATTTTTTTCCCCTCTCAGTGGGACAGTAAAAGTGTAAGCGTAGAAGTGGCATGTACTTGTGAAATAGTCAAAGTCGAATAATGGTACAACGCGATCTTCTTTCATAATCTCGGTAATAATCGGTGTAATAATCAAAGGTATTAAGTTTTGATAAGGTAAATTACACGTTACGCTTGTAATAAAAACACATTTTGATTAGCATAGGTTTTTCGTTTTCTCTTTTCACTTACAATTCTTGAATTACCATTTTCGATTGAAAAATGGTAGAAGATAAGAATAAGAAAAAAGAAATGAGTGAAACTCACGTTCGTTGTTACATATTTTTCTACCGAAAAATTATATTTGACTTATGTTTCTTTTTTTCTCTCTCAGTGTGACAGTAAAAGTGTAAACGTAGAAGTGACATGTACTTGTGAAATAGTCAAAGTCGAATAATGGTACAACGCGATCTTCTTTCATAATAATCGGTGTAATAATCAAAGGTATTAAGTTTTGTTAAGGTAAATTACATATTACTCTTGTAATAAAAACACATTTTGATCGTCATAGGTCTTTCGTTTTCTTTCTTCACTTACACTTCCTGAATTACCATCTTCGATTGAAAAATGATAGAAGATAAGTTAAAAATGTAACTCACTTTCGTTGTTACGTATTTTCCTACCGAGAAAAAGATTGCTTGACTCGAATAATCATCTGTCGTACTATTGAGTTGGCAAGTAAGTGATTGCGGGTTTTGTCATTGCCACCTAATGACAAAATCCGCAATCACTTAGTTGCCAAGCCAATATATGACAAATAAAATTTACCAGTTTCTACCGCGAGTCGAATAAGATTCCTAAAGACGATTTAACGTTTTAAATCGACGTCGGTTGGAGATACAACGAAAGATAGAAACGTAGCCACGATAGAGGGAAAAAACGCGTAAGATGGTTTAGCAGAATGGAGCCGCTATATCGCGAAACTAGTGGTAAATCAAACAGTTCCCCTGATAGAACGGCCTGTTCCAGCATGTCAGCGGTCGTGTCACGCTATTAGAAGGCTTACAATGCATCGGGGTTCTACTGCGAGCTATTATGTCGCATTTCGTTACGTCTCCCAATACAAATATCCCCGGGGCGATGCCAGTGATAAATCAGACTTTTCGTACGATCTGCCATTGTGCTCACCCCACTGACACGAATGGATATCGAGAGATGCGCGTGCTTTTTTCGTCTAACCGGTCCCATGTGTTCGAACAACGGAGTCCTTGTAACTGGTGGAACTTGCGAGAAATTATAGTCTGCGGTCGTACGTGTCGATCGATGCAAATGAAGGGTTCTACGGATGATCGAGTGGCTCGTCCATGTCCCAAATAATGTCACGGTCGGCCAATCAAAACGCCACCGTTCTCAGTCTTTTCAAAATTGATATACACTATGAAAAATCGAATCGAAGATCTCTTCTATCCTGTATCCTACGTTATTACCAATATACCGTACTTTCTATGCCGATATTCTCATTTTCAGTGATACGTGTATTTTATGAACGTCGTCTACTTCGTTCAATTTCCCATAAGCACGACAAACATCTAATGTTTTAATTAATATGCTCACTGGGTTGGCAACTAAGTGATCGCGGGTTTTGTCATTACCTTCTAACGAAAAAAAGCTGCAATCACTTAGTTGCCAACCAAATATTCGCTACGCTTTTATATATTTTGCCGTGGCAGGGAGAACAGATGGAATTGTACGAGTCTAAATCTGAATAATTCGTTGAAAATTTGTCATCCGGATGAAACTAGTCGGGTCTTAATCGTCTGGAGAAATTCGGTAAAACGCGAATGGCTTGAACTGGCGTTAAAATGAAATTTCCTGCTTGCGGATAATCTGAAAACTAGCGTCGATATTCGATTACTCGCGCGTCCAAAACGTTGGTCCAAGTGCGCCGTAGCCGAGGATCAGCGCGAATATAAAAGAGGCACAAGGGGGTGAAAAGTGGAAAGTTTGAAAAATAAATAACAAGGTGCTAAGCAGACCGGGGAGGATGGTCCGTGGGTTGTGCGCGCCAGAGGGGAAAGAGCGGGAACGTTCGGGCAACTGAAATCCGCTTGGATCCCTCGAGAGAAAGAAAGATGGAGGTCTCGGAGAAAGGGGAACCCCTGGGCTGACTGCGGTCGAGAGGCCTGTTTAACAGATTTAAAAAATCACCAATAATTCCAAGTAGGGAGGCTGTTTGCTTGCCCAGAGGGGTAAGGTATGTAACTACCGAGTGGAGCAAGTGAGATCGCCGCGGGGATGTCAGCGAGAATGTCATTTTTCATTTTAATGGTAGCTTCTTTTCGCTTCGAGTCTCTTTCTCTCCTTCTTAACGCCTTCCCCCTTCCAGTATCCGCCTCGCCTTCGTTCTTCACCTTTCACTCGTATCTTCTGCCTCTCGAATATTTCTCACTCTTCTCCCTCTGGTCCGATCCTTTCTCTTCTTCTCTATTCCTCCTCGTCCACACAGACATCTTTCTATACCGCTTTTATCCACAGTCTCATTCTCATTCTCATTCTCATTCTCATCCTACCGACTGTCTCGAGTTTCTTCTCTTATCCTTTCTTCTTCTTCTTCTTCTTCGTCTTGTTTCTATTCGTGGTTTTCTCTTCTTCTTCTCTTCTTCTTCTTCCCTCTTCTGATTCTTCGGGTCGTAGCCGTCTTCCTCGTCCTGTTCTTCTTGTTTCTCCTGGTTCAACAGCTTTCTTTTATCTCGGCGCGAACGTCTTAATAGCCTACAGCCTCTCTTCGCGCCCTGTCCCCACCAACCGATCCTTCCTTTCTTCTTTCCCTCCGTTCTAGCTGCATCCTGCATTCAAACCGAAAACCAGTGTAACTGTATCGATCTAACTTCCGTGCGACGTATTTATTAACCCGTCGGCGACCAGCTTTAATCCTGGAAATTATATCCGTCTTTAGTATATACAAAATGCCAATGAAACGTATGTTAATTACATATTTATAGACAACGTTGCGTTTTAATCCGTTCTTCGTATCCTCTACAGAAATATTCTGTATTTTACGGCAGAATTATTCGCTGGCCTTTTTATCCTCTACACGCTATTCGCGTCTTTTACTCATATTTCACCATGGAAATTTAAACATTTGCTCGGATAGTATTCGAGTTAATTTCGTTTAATCGATATGCACAATTGCTTTTGAGCAATTGCGTGCTGAAACTCGCCGGTGAGCTTTTTAAAAATGCTTTTATATTTGCTTCGCAGTGACTAAGTTATTGCAAAAGCGTATAAAAATATTAGTTTGTACATTTTCTATCGAATGAGCCACGTGTACCACGTTGTCGCGCTATCTTCTATTGGCAACTAGGTGATTGCGGATTTTGTCAGTACCACCTAACGATAAAATCCGCAATCACTTAATTGCCAAGCCGATATTACGCGAAGACGACGTAACATCCAATTTGCGTCTCAGGTGGTTAACAAACAGTCACCGTACAAAAATCTAAATTAGAAGAAATCTTCTCGACTAAGTTCGTCGATTTGAAATATTCGCAGAGCTCGTGAAAATGGGTTGGCAATTAGGTGATTGCGGATTTTGTCACTAGATTGCATTGACAAAATCCGCAATCACTTAGTTGCCAACCCGATATTACGCGAAGACTGCGTAACATGCAATTTGCATCTCAGGTGGTTAACAAACAGTCACCGTACAAAAATCTAAATTAGAAGAAACCTTCTCGACTAAGTTCGTCGATTTGAAATATTCGCAAAGCGCGTGAAATTTTCCAGCTCGCGAATTCCTGGATCTGACTGATATTGTATAAACGATTCGTTCGAGACGATATTCCGCGATCTGCAATTAAGGTACGCAATACGGAAGTCGGTGTTCTTGTGTTCGCAACGTGGATCCGCTATCCTTTAGGGTTCTTTGAAATCGTCCTTGCGAGCTGTCTTTGTTTCTCTTGGCTGGAGAGCCCTCCAACTTGTGTCGGTGATCATTCGCTGGAAGATTAGCCACCCCAGATCGGAACCACGGCCATTTACGCGGGCAAACTTCCACCAAGCCCATGATTGCGCGTCTCAGACGGCGCTCTTAACAGAATAAATTGCTCGTTTTGCAGAGACGCGGAACTTTTCTTCTCGCCCTATCGCGTTACTCTTGCGGCGAAGAGCGTAGGTTGCCTGTCTTGTCTTTACACGCGGCTCCCTTCTTTTTAATTTACTCGTTCGATCGTGGAATAACGAATTTTCCTTAAAATCGAAATTACAGTCCGTAGTCGATGGTGACGTAATCTTGCAAAGAGAAAGTTTCTCCTAGTGGAAGTATTCGAATACGCTGGCTCGTAGCAACGCGATATAAAAATTCTGCTCCGATCGATTCGCAATATTTATCGGAATTGCCATAAGCGATACGTTGGAAAGTACGTGAAATTTGAGATAATAATCATCGCGTAGTTGGTTATTACCGCCATTGATAATTATTATCGTAATTACTAATAATCTACTTGTAGTTAATTATTATTGTTGCACATAATAATTCGTTAAATAGTCGAATGGACAGGCGTCGTAACTGCTGTCAGAATATTCGTACATCGATTCGCTAAATATCGACGATTGCACGCGTTCAAGTTAAAAGCGCTTACGTACAGCGATCAGCGTTAAAATACTAATTGACGTAGGCGTGTTCGGTGCACTATCACTCAAAGAAACAGCAAAAATGAGAAAATTGCAACGTTAAAATGTGGCAATCTCTCGTGCGTAGATTAAATCCCGTTGAAGAAGTCGCGTGCTAACGCGTTACTCCGTGTCTCGTCCAATTTTCCTCGGTCCGTGTAATCTTTATGCGAGTTGCAAAGACGATTTCACGTGACAAGGAAATTCGAGAAGAGCGATTCAAGCAGGGGATATCGTAGATGGATTGTCCCAGGCTAATGACATTCGGACTAGCCGAGTCGTCGTGCCATGGCCACGGAAGGTGAGGAGCGGTGGGAGGAGGACTAGGAGCTGTCAACTCTGCCATGTGTCACTCACGTCACTCCCTTCGACTGCTCTGTTGTTCCGAGGCTCGCTTCTGCTACTCCACTTAGCCGACAGTCGGACCTGTCGTGTCCCCTCTGTTCGCCGCTGTAACCAACACCTTGTACTCGTCAACCGTCAGCCGTCACCGAATGGATAAAAAACCGGAAACCCTTGGAAAAATTCTCTCGGAATAACGACACACTACCACCGTGCTTGTCTACTAAGTGGCAACTGGTAACGCTCTTCTTCCTTTCTTGCTTTCCGATTTTCTAGTTGTTCAGCTCATCTTGCTCCGATTCTTCCTCCACGACCACCGTATTTTTTCGTATTTATACGTCGTTTAGTTGTTTGTCGTAGTGACAACGATACACGACTACTGAGTACGTGGGAGAATAATTAAATAGTGTGTGTTTTCAACGCGATGTTTTCTTAGCGTTATTCGCCGTGACGCGGTAAGTAGTTACACCACGTGTGAAAATATTATTGGAAATGGAGGTAGGAGACGATGGAAAAGGAGAAAAGTTTATGAAACTAGTTGCCCCTCGAAACAGGAAGAACCTGCCAGGCCGTCGATTCCTGTTGACGGCCGGATAACGTGAATTTCGCTTCCGGGGAAAGAAACTTTACAACTATACGTCCAACATGTCCGTGTTTGCTATCCGATCTTTTATCGCAGCTGCTTCTCAATAAGGCAACGCTATTTAGCTGCGCCATATTTCACAGAAAATTTACGCGATCGCCGCGCGTCTGTCTGCCATCGTGACAACTTTTTTCCTGTAAAACGTTAAGCTTTAAAAGTCAAAAGATCGATACGATCGGCAGAAAGAAAATTCATCCTGTAACTGGCCCCAAACCTATTGCTTCGTTAATGCTCGTACAGATGTAACTCGCGTATCAGCTCGGAAACTATAAATTAAAATGCACAGCGGATTACCGCGAACGTTACGTCTTTTTCTCTAACGTGAAATTGATAGTTCTACGAACGGAAGAAACGATTTTCATTCGCCGCTTGAGAAAATTTCGGCTTGGCAAAATAATCAATACGCAACGTTAAGAGTCGCTTGGACGGATAAAAAGTCAATGGTGCACGCATCGTTGGGCGGAATGTTTTTTCGTACGAGCCGAGGAAGAATGCGCGATATCGACGAGGAAGGCAGGCAGGTAGAGAGAGCCAGTTTTCAATTCTGTATTGACATGTAACTGTCATCGATAGGGCTTACAGCTGTCCGGCTGCAGTAGCGAAAGATGTTTCTTGTGCTCAATGACAACCGGTTTCCGTGGCGATCGGCAGAACACACCGAAGGGGCCGAGTATCAAATCGACTCACGGCCGCTTCCAATTGCAATCATTGCGGCAAAAAAGGTGTGCGGCGACCCTTTGGACCGCGCCACTCGCCACAATTTTCTGCTCGACGATTCGATAACTGCAGTTTCCGTGCTTACACGCGTCTGCATTCCATCTTCTTCCCAACCTGTCCGCTCGTCCTCCTGCGAGCCTTGCCCTCCTTCTTCCTTTTTTTTTACATTCTCTTCCATTTCGGCTAACCCGCTTTCTTCTTCGCCTCTTCCGTCTTCGGGCTACACGGCATTCTCTTGACCCGCGTCTTCTTGCAGCTAGCTAGCTATAAACCGCTGGTACAATGCGACCTCGATTTTTAATTCTATTACGTCTGTCACGCCGTAAGAGTGAACTTCTATCGCAATCGCGAATAATCGAATTTCATAGCGATAAAAGCGCGCTAGATGCGATAGAATAATATTGGTACCGGTAGCGATATCGGGTAAGGTAGGGTTGGGCGAGGCAGAGGTGCATTTGAGCAAGATTTGCCTCGTAATTCGACAAATTCAATCGCGAACAACGTTTGATTGATCTACGTTTCGAAACAGACTGTTTGACCCGATTAATAGAAATACCGCAAACCCTAACACGAACTACCTCAAATCGAGTGCAAATTCGCTTAATTGCTTACGAGTCGTACAGGTGGCAAAGTGCCCATCCGCTTTTTCCTTCTTATCAACTGCGCCTAATCTAATCCGGCATCAGTTCGTCAGAAACAGAACGCATAGTTTCGCGTATAACTAAGAACCACTAAGACCAGACTGCGGTTACACGCAAGAGAACAAAATTATTCGACACAGAAATCGCGACAATGTACTCGGAGTTGGTCGGACTTAATGAGATGTCGTTCGTTTGAAATAACTGACACACGATCTTCCACCGATAATAATCGATAGCTTGTTAGCCAAAAAGCAAACACAGCGTCCGATAAAACGCTAAAGAACGGTTAATCATCGACACGGTCCGGCAAGAGTACACGGTTCGGTGCAGTTTTTATCTGTTGCGTGTTTGTGCCATAGCTCACGAAAACGTATCTTTATGCTTGTTAATGTATTACACGGTGTAGCGAGCGAAAAGTCGCATAAATAGCGAGTGGTACCGAGCAGAGGATGCAAAGGAGGTCCGAAAGGGCAAGGCGAGCAGGAAGATGGCCTCTTGGAGCAGAGGTGCCAGATCGCTCGTGTATAACTCAGGTACGTACGAGGTACTTGGGCTACCCGATTAATGAATAATCCGTAATGAGGATGTGATGGCCGCGACTCGTGCCTACACGTTGCGATCCGTGACACGGCCGAGCGCGAGAGAGAAAAGAGAAGCGGACGGTTTAGGGTGTTGCGGAGGAAAACAGTTGGCAAGAAAGAGACTCGTATGATTTAACGGTCGTGCGGCAATCTTGCCGTGTGCAGTCCACGTGACCATTAAAATATTGCCAACCGCGAGGAAGCCCCTTCGGGAATCTACGTACGATCCGAGCTACGGTTGTAAACCTCCTCGCGGTGTACATGCAAACGTGCCTCAGCCTCTTTTTCTCGAGCAAATTATTTCTCACCGGCGGGAACTCGGGGATTAAGAAGTTGGCCAGGAACAACACGATCATCAACACGATCGAGTAGGCGCCGCGATCGTCTTTCCCTTCCAACATTTCCACGAATACGCAATTGACGATGTCAGTCGCGTACGGCTATCAGATTAGTCGGACGTCTTTGAAATTCCTGGGGATCGGCTAGTCCTGCGCTGATAGTTTGGCGTCTCATACTGTTTTGACCAAGTTTTCCTTGTTCCAATGAGACGATCGAATTTTTCAATTTGCGTTACGTTTATTTGTACGAAATCTGGTCGTCGTTCTATAATTTTGTAGGCATAGTGATTTGTCGATCTTCCGTCTGTTATACGGTGTACGATATTGAGGAATGTTACGACGATAGATAAGTATAATATTTAGTAGAAACTAGTGATAAATCTGGTAGAAAGAAGGACGAAAACTGACTTTAGTAAGTTTGTTCAAGGAATCTGTAGCTACTTTACTTGTAGCTTCGTCTCTTTGAATAAAATAAACGTAATAGCATGGTAGATATAACATTTTTTTCTAACATTCAACGTTCTGTACACTTTTCTATGTTTTACTACCCAACGTCGATAATATTAACATTTAGCAAAGTACTCGACGAGCATAGGAAAATGAATATAAAAATATGAATTATTCGGTCATAATTTGTGAAAATATTTCAAACTTGCGAAACTATGAACATTTGGAACTGAGGTTAGATCAAAGCCACGATATAGGGTGTTCTATATTATTTGGATCGAGGTATAGGATTAAAAAAGGAAGATGGAAGAGGACTAAGAATGAGAAGCCGGAGGATGCGAGGTAAAAGGGAGATGGGCCAGGTATGACTGCTGCTGTCATATATAATAACCGCATAAAACAGATACGCGCGAACCAACCAGCCCACGAATATATTATGTTGCCGCGGCTAATTTACGATTATAACGTACGTGTATAACTATCATTGTTGATATACTGCCACGACGGAGCAGCCAGAAGCGAGCTTGTAGATAGCCAGCGTGAAAGAGAGAAGCAACGCGAAGGGAAGAGAGTCGTTCGGGGTCAGACAGAACTCGGTAGGGACTGCCTCGAATTACTTCGTTGCCAGCAGTAGTCGTTGAATTTTGTTTTAACGTAACGTAGCTGAAGCGAACGCAATCTCTTGGACAACGGCGACGATACGATGTTTGCC
Source organism: Bombus impatiens (assembly GCF_000188095.3). NCBI lineage: Eukaryota > Metazoa > Arthropoda > Insecta > Hymenoptera > Apidae > Bombus > Bombus impatiens. Next base: position 580,505 of record NT_177184.1, on the reverse strand, counting down.
AGCAACTGGGGGAAAAACTTCTTCGATAAGGATCGACGTTATCGTAAGAATTCTGCCGCTTGCTACCTCGTTAGCTCGTTTAAGAGCCAACGTTTAGATAACATTCGCGATTCTTTCACGCTCGCTTTGGCGTACAATTTTTTTAAACAAACGTAATCTATGAATGAAATAAATGAAATTCGATTTTTTGTATAGTAAGTTCATTTAGAATCTCCTCATTCTCTTATTTCTCCTTTCACGTAGATTCTGCAATTTTAAGTTGCCAGGGAAAATCTAGAAGAAATACGTTCTACGGCAGAACGTGTGTTTAACGATCGGACGTGAAGGAAAACTTGGTATTGTTATTACGCGTGTGTATTAGAAATTGTAGAAAGTTTGGTGAAATTGGAGTATCGAGATTTCTTTGCTTCTGTCGAGTATCTGCTATTTTAACTCTTTGCACTCGGAATTTTATTTCAATTTCATTACTAGTTATTTTATCTGAAATTTACTTTAATTAAAAAATAAGGCAATTTAAATAGATAAAGGAAGAAACAAATTCGTTTCTCCTGTGACGCCACGGTTGCCATTGGTGACCGGAGCGCTTGAACTTCTTACAATTGTAAAAATTGAATGAAAATTGAAAGTTACGGCATTTTGAATACAATCGATAAATAGAAGATACTTTGAAATAAAAAGTGGTCCATTGTGCGATTAAACATTTTTATTAGAACATCGATAAAAAAAATGAGAACAAATCTTGCAGCTAACGGTGCACTGTGTTTGCATCCGTATCTTTGCGAGGTAATCTACGAATATTATTATAAACACAGCTTAGAAAATAATCGTAAATGCTGCTTTGTAATCGTATAATTGAAGTTAGAAGCGTGCACATACCTTGCTATTATATATGGAACGAGCAAATACCGTTTACCAATATCTTCTTCACGTTTCAACGATATACCTTGCGCGTTTTGCATACGACGAACTAACAAATGCGAATGGTTTGTTGAAATAAACGAAGCCTCGTTATAATACGTCGTTATCGACTGTTACGGTCGATCGGGGAAGAATGTTGTCTTACATCGCCAATTTATTATTATTTTGCCATTGTATGCTTCGAATATTAAAAATACTCTCGTGGCGTGTTCAGCGAAACGCGTGATTTCAGCGTGGCAGTCAAAGTGTTAACGCGGAATATTTTTATGAATTACAATATGTGCGTGATACGAAACTTTCTCGTATTACATTAGCATCGTAATGAGACACGACTATCTTGGTTGGTCGATTGTATTTGTGCGATTTCAAATTAATCCAATATATGTAAAAGCAGGCATTCGTTGCGAACATATACTCGGTGAAAAATTAGCATATACGCTACGAGCAGTAGTCTCAAACGTACAATTACCGCTAAAGACAACCTCGCTGCATATTGTAGCTTATTAATATAATTTAGTGTTCAAATACTTGACGAAATATATGCGTGCCATAAGTATAATTCCTATATACCATCCCCTATTTCCAGATCTGTTTCAAGCTTCACCAACCTGTACAATGACGATAGTAGTGTCTCGTTACGATGGCAATGAAATTTCCAAATCTTTTATCCTCGACGAAACACGTGATTTCGGCGTGGCAGGCAAAGCGTCGAGGAAAGATATTTCCAAAAATCCGATGAAAATAGCCACGAGTAGATCGAAATAACGTTAGCCAAGCCACGTATCAATGGAGATTGAAGATACATCGAGAGACGAGTGAGATATATTAATAATTCAGGGACCGATACAGCTGATCGATAGGGTTTTTCGAATCGTAGCTATCGTTCTATCCTAGATATCGTTATAAAGCTTTATCTTTGCTTCTTTTCTCTTCCGACACGAGGTGGCAACGGCTGTAAATTCATGCGAGGAGAAATCAGGCTGCACAGTGAGAATAACGACGTAGGAATGTTGGGACGTCTGTCGACGAAGCGGTCGTGTCGTACGTAGGCGACATACGCGCGACTCCCTCGAGTCCAGAATCGATCGATAAAACACGCCCGTAAATGGATAATGGGTGGACGAGTAACGGAGATTTCACGAGAGCTGGAATCGCGGACCGCTGCCAGCTGCCGGTTCAGCCATTAACGATCATCATCCTCGCGAACTTTGCCTGCCCTCGTAAAATCTTTATTTTCCAACCGACCGTGCTTTTCCTTCCTTTTCCTTTTTTACTCCATCAACCGATACGGTTCGATCGCACAGCCTTCGATCGATTCTACGAATTCTTATCGTTTCGAATTGTTAGATCGACCATGTTCGATTTTGTATGTGTATTCGTATGGGATACACGTGGCTCGAGGTCTCGGCTCGATTTCATCTTTGTCGTTGTTTTAAAATGTGTCAGAGTCCGCGTGTGTATCGATCGATAAACGTATTTTATTTATTTCGGTGTATTAATCTTCGATAGAATTTCTGGCTATGTAAATTTCATTTTTAGGTTCTTTTACTTTATTTTTTAGATTACGTTCGTCGTTGGTACGCGATTTCGACTTGTTTGTTTTTATTTTATTCTTGCGATTCGAAATATTATTCGAGCAATCGATCGAAGTAAATATTACGTTGTTAAAATAGTGAAATACAAGTAACTTGGTGGCAAAATATAGAGATCATTTCCGACATAAACCTATTATATTTAATATGCTTCAGGATATTATTAACAATTAGTATCCATCAAGCTCGTATGATAGCACGGGTAATATATTTACAATGAAGATACAACGTTTCAAGTGAACTAATTTGCATGTGGGTCGATATCAACGATCCTTGTTAAACAAATATTCCATTCCCCTTGTCAACTCTACAAAATTATTTTCTTTTTTAGTTTTCTGAAAGAGCAGACCTTTAGAAGTATATCCTCAGAATTTTAAAATAAGTACGAACATTTTTTGTACGCCATACTGCCATTACACCAAAATCATCAATCTTCTCCCATTTTTTTTAATCTGTAAAGTCTTTAATTACGACCTTAATTACACACCGACTATTTTCTTTCGTTTTAGTATCAGTTACGATCCCATTCGTTCTAGTCAGAAATCTTTCTGAAATTTCAATCGATCGGAATGAGTAAAATCGCGAATATCACGACGAGACATTTTTTTAAACGAAATTATTCCAGACTTTATATTATCCTGCCAAAGATCTGTTGATATTATTGAAATATGACGACGAAAAAATGTTCACAGTATACAAAAATTGTCGTAAGAGGCGTAAAGAGAAACCTTCTGCAGTAGAACGTACCCTCAACGATCAGACGTCCAGAAGAAGACATTCTACTGCTACATAATTGCTATTTTATTATCATTACATTCTACACTTGGCTATTACATACGCGCTTTTGCGAATTTACTTGTGAAATTTGAAAAATGAACAGAAAAATGTGCACAACAGCACAGTGTGAAAATAGCAAATGAAATATCGAAATTTCATAGTATTCGTTAGAATATCTAATCTAAGTAAAACAATTTCATACGCATGTTGTATTTTTACACGAACATATAAATTTTCCTAATTTGTTACAAATAGCTCGTCACTGTTGGAGTAAACTCGTATCACAGTGTGAAAATATCAAACAAAATATCGAAATTTCATAGTACTCAATATCTAATCCAAGTAACACAATTTCATACCCATGTTGCGTTTTTAAGTTATTTACACGAGCATATGAATTTGCCTAAATATACGCGCTGTTTCACAAATAGTTCGTCACTGTTGGAGTAAACTCGTATTACAGTGTGAAAATAGCAACTAAAATGTCGAAATTTCATAGTACTCAATATCTAATCCAAGTAACACAATTTCATACCCATGTTGCATTTTTAAGTTATTTACACGAACATATAAATTTCCCTAATTTATCACAAATAGTTCGTCACTGTTGGAGTAAACTCGTATCACAGTGTGAAAATAGCAACTAAAATGTCGAGATTTCATAGTACTCAATATCTGATCCAAGTAACACAATTTCATACCCATGTTGCGTTTTTAAGTTATTTACACGAGCATATGAATTTGCCTAAATATACGCACTGTTTATCACAAATAGCTCAGCACTGTTGGAGCAAACTCGTATCTAATGCCGTTTCCATCATCGCTGATGGAACATCAACGCATTTAGAAACGAACGTATATCGGTGGAGCAAAAGTTGGATGAATCGTTTCGGTCAGTTAGTAATTCATTAATAACATCAAGTGATCGAAAGCAATTGAAACGCGTGAAAGATAATGTTGACGCGCAGTGTGTCGGTATAGAAAGAGCAATTTTTACGCGCGATACGATCTGTTTCCGCGTCTGGCAGCTCGTATCGTCACTTTCCGGATCAGTGGACGAGAGAACTGTTAGTATCAAAATTGATCATCGTTTTTTCCTTGCAAATAAATATTGAAAAAAAAAATGCAGGCACCCTGCTGAAAGATAATTTATAGGCACTAAAGTTTGGAAAAGCAATTTATAGCTGGCGGTGATACAATTCGTACGGTCTAATAACACTTGTTGGATAACCGTTGCAGGAATACTGAAATAATTGTGCAACTAAAAATTGACAAACGATTAATCATAGCCAAGTGGCACGACAGTATAGAAATTTACTAAGCAAACAAATAATATATTATACTTTCGTTGACGTATATCATTAATATTTCATATTCGCTGGTCATATTATTTCTTTGCTTGTCATTTTTGTTAGAAGCTTTGGTAAATTCGTCTGTGGATGAATTATCCGTATCGCGGTGAAAAAAAAAGTAGGCAAATTTTTCTACACGTTGTTGCTCGCGAGTATTTCACTGGCGCGTTGTAAACATCTTGTTAAAAAAAAGTTTTTTTCTAAAAGCTTCTTTCCTTTTAGAAGAAAATAATAGACGCAGAACATTTATTGTTTTAATACAAACGAAACCTGTTTCGACAGCTGGAAGACGATAGAAAATAAAAATCACATTTGACAGATTAGGCTTCATGTTTGTGTCAACAGATAAAGCAACTGCGTACAAATAGCGAAAGTCATTTTTGGGACAACCTGATACGTACGACGACGCTTGTAAAAAGTTAACGCAAAACGGAGTTTATTTATCGGGTTGTCCGAAAAAATCCTTTCGCTTCATAAGCGAAATAAATAGATTTTTTATTTTATATTATTTTATGGATTTATGTATTGAATCGAACGTAATTCGATAAAATAATATAAAACAAAAGATATCGTGCGCCTACTACTTCCTCATAAAAAGAAAAAAAAAAAGGGAAATAAAATAACACGTTACAGAAACGAGAAGCCGCTTGCGAGCGCAAGACAATGAAAGATTTGTCGCACGTGCGAATCTGCTAAAATTGGCGGGAAGTAAAAGAGCGTGACTCCGATGTCGTAGCAGTGGCACTTTCTATGGGATACGTATGGTGGTAGAAGGGGTTATAACAGACCACAACGGTAGCCACACATTTCGAGCGTTCGGTTGGTCGCGCGGGTCGCATTATTTCGTGATTGTCGCCAGGCTACCGGTGGAGTGAGAAGAATGTGTTAATTTCGTAGCGATGTGTCAATGTGCACTCACGTATTCCCCTCTTACGCGATTTCCTCTTTCCTTCGCGTATTTTCATTTCCACTCTCTTCTCCTCTCTTCCTTACTATCCATCCAGAATCTCGACTGTGTCGATTATTAGCACAAAAGACCTTTTAATATATAACGAGGGACGAACATTTCGATTTATCTAATACTATTTTAATTAATTAATTGTTCCATTACTATTATTAAAATCGCCAAAAAAACAAAAGAAACACTCTGTGATTTATCTTTATCGATAGAAAATGGCACGAAACGTGATAATCTGTGACCGAAGAGAATTCACAGAGCTAACATTTTCACCGTGATATTTTATAATTTATATCGAAAAGGTAAACTGCCATAACAGACTGCGTATAGAGAAAAATCGGCGAACGTTGGACAACAAGACTGCGAAGTGGCGAGTGATTGAGTTTCATAGACGGTGGATGGGGATGGAATTCGCGGCTGAGGATCGGCACGCCAGGGGCAACCGGCTAATAAATAAATCGACGGAAGATTTCGTGGCGACTTGTCAACGAGCGAGAAATCCGATAATCTCGAACGAGGGAACGCGACTTTCGCCGGCAGACAAAAAAGAAGAATTGTCTGGGACAATTAATAATTCGCTTTCTGCTCGCCAATTTGTCCGGCGCGAGACGAATTCCATTGCTTCTGGCTGCAGTTTTTCCTCGCCAACAAGTCAGACACGCGAGATCGTTTCTCAAAGCAGTTCTTATCCAATCGTCACTCTTTCGCCAAACCTTTTACGATTACCGTGTCACCGGGTTACCTTCTATACGACCAATTACTGCGTCTCTTTGAACGCCCAGACTCTGTAATTGGATTTCTGATTTCACGGCTGAATAATCGTTTTACTTGCTTCGAGTGGTATACCTGCCAGTAATTAATCAAATGGATGACGAAGGCAAGAATATTTTACTCCTCTTCGCTCCCGTGAAGCGTCTTTTTATCATAGCATTTAGGTCAGGAAATTGTACAGTGGCTCGTGAAAATAGTCGAGCACTTGCGGCAGCACATTTTCGTCAATATTACCTTGGAAACTAAGCGATTGCGGATTTTGTCATTAGATGGTATTGACAAAATGCGCGATTATTTACTTGCCTGCGTGCAAGCGTTTATTTAGCGCAGACATATACAGAGAAAGTTTGGGAAGATATTTTGAAATTTCATTTCTAGCGTAGTCATTCCGCTGGTAAAATTTTTGGCTGGATCCAATCTATCAGGTTGTCCGAAATGTTTCTTTCGTTTGATAAGGAAATAATAGATGCACAATGTATTTTGTTTTATTTATTTAGTTTGTTGAATTATGTACGAACGTGATAATAGAATCATAACGAAATGGATTATTCCTAATTCGATAAAATAATATAAAACAGAAATCACGTTATGAAACGAAAGAAACTAATATATTGGTACAATTTGGAATCAATTTGAATTTGTTTAAATATCCCGGTGACTTTTACGAAGAATGCACATCTCGTAACTCTTACGTGTATTTCTACAATAAATTGTTTCCAAATTTTACCAGCCAAACGACTACACTCGTATCTCATAGGTTGCAGCGTCAATGAAATTTCGAAGTATTTCCCCAAATTTTCTCGGTGTATGTCTGCGCTAAATGAATACTTGCGCGAAGTATATCCAACGTTAGAAGCTAATAACCAGTGGAAGGAATAAATAAATACTAGAAGCAGGAAGGACCGTTTATTAAAAAGAAGGAGGTCTGCGGAGCATCGAAGGAAAGACAGTTACACGCGGAAAGCACGCGAAACATTTTCCTCGAAGATTCTTGAACGAGAATTACTTAAAACAGGACGTTCCTGCTGGCAGATCCTTGAAAAGGATCAAGGGAATTCGTTGTCATCGTGCTCTCGGCATTGTAACAAGAACGAACGTTTTTAATAAGCGACAATTAGCGATGGAAGAGCGTCGAAGGAGGCTGCGAACCACTCCTTCCTTCCTTCCTTCCTTCCTTCCTTCCTTCCTTCCTTCCTCGAGAAATTTTACTCGTTGGACCTCGCTGAAACCGATGTCGCCAGGTATACGTTTCCAAGGATCGAGACGACTGCCTCGTAAACCCTGTAAAATATTACATTTGACGTCAGACTACGATTCCTTAACCTTACTACCTTCTCGCCACAGTCAGCAGAGGAGGTGATTAGCCATCAATGCAGCTGCGTTTCAATTCTATCCGATCAAAGCGGTGACGCATCGCTACACGGATAATTAAGTCCCGCGATAGTATTACTTCGACTTGCAGCCAAAGAACGCCGACATTTGCAATTTCATCGGAACGATCATCCGGCAAAATAATTATCTTACAAATACTTATCGAACAGTCTTCGTTTCTACGTCGTCGTACAGATTGTTTCTCCGTCGATATTTTTGCTTTTTTTTGGTCCTTCGATTTCTTTGCTTCTCTACGATTAACCAGAAAATTATTGCATATAGAGTGGTTTAAAAAAAGTGTATCAAGCACTGTGGTATAAAAATTTCCATCGCTCCGATACTCTGATATTCTTCGAGTTCTGGATGTACGAGTATGCGAATGGAACGTCTGATAGTCATAGATACGCTATTTTAAGAAGATAAGAAAGATTAAGAAAGAATTAATTAATTGATTAATCGATCGATCGGAATTATTAGTTTAGTTAGCAAAGAAGCATTTGTAACATTGGCTTGGCAACTAAATGATCGCGGATTTTGTCGATACCACGTAATGAAAAAATCCGCAATCACTTAGTTGCCAAGCCAATATTTCCCATGTTTCGTTTTTTAGCTATCTTAAAATTGAATATGCTATCGAGCGATTATTTTACTACGTCGATCGAACGATTTAAGAGCGTAGCTTTATTCTTGCGATCTGCTGCTTTTATTCGATTGATTTTCCACACCTTTCGACTAAATGCATCAACAGGCACATTTTATTCATTGCGGCCAATAAAAATGGAAGAAATGAGAGATGGAAAACGTAGACGGATTTCGAATAAGACGAACGTTCTATATATACTTTTAGTTATTTTCTGTTTTATTTTGTTTTTTTTTTTCTTTTTGGTCTTTCTTTTTCTCCGAGTGCAACATTCGTTGAAGCGATCACTTGGTTGCCAAGCCAACGTTCAAAGCGCAATCAATGTGAGATCAGGTGTGTTAGGTTTCGGATACGTCGTTAGAATGTCAGGTAAAATAGCGGGAAATAGCGACGATGTGACTTGTACTATCCGAACTATAAAGAAAGACAGCAACGTACAGAATACATTGGCATATTGCACACTCCAATCGGAGAATTTCTCGTGAGAATAAAAGTGAAATTACGTTTATATAGAACGAACCATAGCGATGTTTATTTCAGTTGGATAGTCCTCGTTTATTGAAACTGATCGCGATTATTAATTTTTGCTCTGAACGATACGAAAATTATTTACAGACGTATCGTACAATTGTCGGACAATTTTTCTACAATATGATACAAGAGCTATAAGAAATATCGTAAAAGCTATTGGACGAGGTAGTTTGGATTAAAAGACGTGAAGGAAAGGAAAAGAAAATCGGTGGGATCGGTTACCGGTCGATTTCACTTGGCACACCCAGTAGAGTGGCTTGGGGCGCGCCAGCTTGATACTTTCTTGTAAATTGTATTAAAACGCCCGTCTTTTACGACCGTGTCAAACTACCTACACGAGCATTCTCGAGAGTCAGGCAAAGAGAGTCGCAAAACGAGAGGGCTGAAAAGGGGGGGAAAGGGGGACGAGAGGTGCAACATGCATCGAGAAACACGCAAGCAACCGTCTTTTATTTTTTTCTACACGTTTCTGCATGTACAGACGTATGTTTTCCGCCCTTTCGAATTTTCCCACTAGAAACCACGAAAAGTACCTTTCTCGTTCTTCCAAAGGTATCGGCTATCGTCAAATACCATCGGGACGAAACTATGTCAAATTGAAATATCCCTGGTATTTTACGAATTTTTCTGAATTTATCAATCAAGTATTTATTACATTATCATGTTGTTTTCGCACGTTGCGATCGCGTACTTCGAAGATTTGTACGCAAACAGAAGATGTTAAACGTCCTACGAAAGAGTATGACGTTTCTAAAAGTCGACTATCAAAATTGTAAAAACCGTTGTTTATACAGGGTGGTTGGTAACTGGTAATACAAGCGAAAAGGGGGTGATTCTAGGCGAAGAAAGAAGTCGAAAATATAGAACAAAAATTTTTCGTTCGGATCGTTGAGTGACTTGTACTATCCGAACTATAAAGAAAGACAGCAACGTACAGAATACATTGGCATATTGCACACTCCAATCGGAGAATTTCTCGTGAGAATAAAAGTGAAATTACGTTTATATAGAACGAACCATAGCGATGTTTATTTCAGTTGGATAGTCCTCGTTTATTGAAACTGATCGCGATTATTAATTTTTGCTCTGAACGATACGAAAATTATTTACAGACGTATCGTACAATTGTCGGACAATTTTTCTACAATATGATACAAGAGCTATAAGAAATATCGTAAAAGCTATTGGACGAGGTAGTTTGGATTAAAAGACGTGAAGGAAAGGAAAAGAAAATCGGTGGGATCGGTTACCGGTCGATTTCACTTGGCACACCCAGTAGAGTGGCTTGGGGCGCGCCAGCTTGATACTTTCTTGTAAATTGTATTAAAACGCCCGTCTTTTACGACCGTGTCAAACTACCTACACGAGCATTCTCGAGAGTCAGGCAAAGAGAGTCGCAAAACGAGAGGGCTGAAAAGGGGGGGAAAGGGGGACGAGAGGTGCAACATGCATCGAGAAACACGCAAGCAACCGTCTTTTATTTTTTTCTACACGTTTCTGCATGTACAGACGTATGTTTTCCGCCCTTTCGAATTTTCCCACTAGAAACCACGAAAAGTACCTTTCTCGTTCTTCCAAAGGTATCGGCTATCGTCAAATACCATCGGGACGAAACTATGTCAAATTGAAATATCCCTGGTATTTTACGAATTTTTCTGAATTTATCAATCAAGTATTTATTACATTATCATGTTGTTTTCGCACGTTGCGATCGCGTACTTCGAAGATTTGTACGCAAACAGAAGATGTTAAACGTCCTACGAAAGAGTATGACGTTTCTAAAAGTCGACTATCAAAATTGTAAAAACCGTTGTTTATACAGGGTGGTTGGTAACTGGTAATACAAGCGAAAAGGGGGTGATTCTAGGCGAAGAAAGAAGTCGAAAATATAGAACAAAAATTTTTCGTTCGGATCGTTGATCACTGTAGATCGTTGTCTCGATGGAAAAATGAAAAAAAAATGTTTATTCTATATTTTCGACTTCTTTTTCACCTAGAATCACCCCCTTTCCGCTTGTACCACCAGTTACCAACCACCCTGTATACGTACAGTGGCTCGTTGGAAACAATCGTGGCAGTCGTGTCTCGCTGCAGTGCTCTTAAAATTTCAACAAATTTTACACGTAACATTGTGTTGTAACATCTCGTGGACAAGGGGCCTGGGGGTGTGGGGCGAATTATAAACAAGCGGTTGCACGAGACGAAGGACACGAGGCTAAGACGAGAGGCAAGGGGTTGCTGAGGGACGAAAAAACGAATTAACAGTCGGTGTTAGTCGAGAAGTCAGAGATTGCGAGTTGAGAAGTCAGAGAATGTTGCTAGTATTGCTGAGAAAACGTTGGATCGTGGCGACGATAGTTGCAAATTAATTATCTGGTTGTCTTAATTATAGTACGTTGTTGTAATTAGTTTTGCTGTTTAATCAACGTCTGTTCGATCCATTTATTGTAAATGAACTAATTGCAGTAAAGATGCTACGGTACATTGAAAACGTATTTCCACAAATATCCGAATAAACAAAATCTACGTGAAAATATGTTGGTTCAAGTCAGGATACACCGTGGTCGGATTTTTGAAATATCCTGTAGAGCTTGGCATCAGTATGCATTTGTACTAACCGGCAGTCGATCCGTACTTTTATCCGCGCATAAAAACCTGCATAACTTGGCACGGTCGTTCTTCGTGTTGCTCTAACGGGCACTCGTCTCGACGATACTCCACCCCTCGCTCTGATTTCTTCCAAATTCGCGAATAAAAGTTTACACCGCGAGCGTCGTCTCTCGCGAGGGCATCGTAAAATCGGGATTCAATATCGTAAGGGTGGAAGAAAGAAAAGGGCTGTTGTCTAAGGAGAAAGAGAGGAACGGAGAAAGGGAAGAAAAAGTTGGGTGGCCTTGTTGACGCGATCTTCGAGGGAGAGGACGCGTCGTGTGTGTCACGCGCCATGAACATTGCCATCCACGTTCCTTTAGTCTCTTTTTTTTTCTTTTTTCTTTTTATAGCATTTAAGATCTCCATAGAGATTTATTTTGTCTACATATGATCCATAATATCTATATATCTACGCCATATCTCTTCCATGACCTACGATAATTAAATATTTACATCAGAGTCTCTTAAAAAAGAGAAGACACGCAGACACGTTGGAACGTTTGGTTCTGCGACCGTTTGCTTCCCGCCGAGGGGTAGTTGTAATTTTATTTTCAACAGTTTCTTCGCCAGTTTCTCTTCCACGTTCGTTCAGACGTATCTGTGAAATTTTAACTCCTTTACGATCTTTCGATCATTCCCGGTGTAATAGAATTTTTCTAACGTCAAGAAATATGAAGAAACGCGAATTGTCGTTTTATCTCGGATTCGCGATTACGTCGAGCAACGAATCGGACGACAAACGTTAAGATGAGAAGGAAAAATAGCAGAGGGGTAGCAAGAAGATAGCGCGGAAGAAGGAGGCCGAGAAAAGACGTGAAAACGTGGAGATGCAGGAAAAGAAGGAGATCCGTAACCTTTGTTCGTCGAAAAGTTTTACAACCGTTGGAAGGTGGCTCGGATACGTTCTTGAAACGTTTCGTATCCATAAAACGAAGATAACCCTAATAGTAGTACCATAATACCGTTTCGAGCAAGCGGTTGCTATTAATTAATGCTTTAGCAGCCGTATCGCCTGTCTCTTTCGAGTGGAACGGCGGTGGCGGGTCAGTTCAAAAGGATCGAAACGAGCGGGACGAAGAAGCAAAACGAAATGAAATCCGCAAGGCAAAAAGGAACAAGTATCCGGCACAGTCCTTTTCAACGTTTCACTTTGTAGCCACTCAGAATCGGCCCTTCGAACCCTCTAAGAACCCTCTAATCGACGCTACTAAACCAACGAGATCATTCTACGGTCGCTACGTTCGTGCGTCCGTAGTTTCTGCATAACTCCACCTCTTGAAGGGCGGCTCAACACTGTACATCGTAGAGAACCGGAACTATTTCACTCCGGCCGAAGGAAATCGTAATTTCCCTTTACGTTGAAACGTCTTTTTCAACGATTTATGTTTCCTCGTTGAGAATTAGCGGTCAGTGCACGTTTAGAAGAATTTTCTATCTTTTTTTTTTTTTGAGAACTTCTTCTACTGCGAGTGTTCCTGCGAATTTGTATTTTTGCAAAGCTAATTAAATTGATCGGATATGAACGAAAGTCGATTTTGGTCACTGAATATTACGACGAGTGGTATACTTTGGACGTTTTCTGTATTTTCGCATGTTTTTCGCAATTTTTAATTCCATTTAAGTGCGAATAGAAACGCTCTGTCTGTCTGTGAACGCGATTAACGCTAGAACTACCAGGCCAGTTAAATTGAATGGTTTTACAATTTTAATTTCAAATTCCTACTTCGTGTTATATTTTTTCCCCGCAATGATGTAAGGACTTTTGCAACGATAACTGAAGGAATAATACAATGAATTTTATTTTGTCTTTTATGTATTCAAACTGAAAATAATTTTGCATCGAGGCTACTTGTACCAATACTAGTCAAAAGGTGTAAAAGGGTTCTGCAATCTGTTTATCGAACCCCAATTAACCAGCTTCCTCGTTCTCTACAACTTGCCACGCGTTTTCCAAATTTTTACCGCGTATCGTTCGATACGACGATATCAGTCGTCAGGAAAATTGCGGATCGATCGCTAGATCGCTTGATGCTAACGCTGGAAACACCACAGCAGTGAAAATGACTGGTTCTGCAATTTTAGAAATGTGTCAATCCTCGTTCAAGGATCATGATCCTAGATGAATTGATAATACCAAAAACGTACTACGTAACATGGAATTGCTTCCGTAAGAAAGTAATAATTGTTCTATTATTAGGTATTTTTTAAAGACCAGTGATTTTCACTGGTTTTGATAGAAATAGCTTCGCGTTAACTATCGATAGTTGCATTATTAATAACATATTTGACAGTAAAATGAGATTTTCGAAATTTGACAAACATTTAGATATTTTGCAACTTTACATCTTTATTCTTATATTATCTAAGCATAAATGCAACTGTAATTTTCCGTAAAACTGTGTATAATTATTTGTAAATAAGTGAAATAGCATGTAAAATAGAAACTTCCCTGCTATGTTCGTTCGTTTATTTACAAAACAATTTTCGTATGCAATTATTTCGAGGAACGAAACTAATTTTTAATTTCTATAAAAAATTAATTGAGAAAATTAATTTCATAACGCATTTAATATGTGTAACTTTGAACATTGAATATTTCACACACATAAAACAGCGAATAGTACGAAAGATCGTTCGTCGAAAAGGAATAACCGGAAAGTAAAAGGAGGGTCGAAGGCTGGTTGAAGTGGCTACGAAGCAGACGCAGTGAGAGGTAGTTGGGCGATCATCAACAGGGCGTCGCGTTGATATCAAACAATTAGCTAAAATCCACCCACTCTAGTTAACCTGTAGAAGGGATAGAGAGTAGCAGGGTTTGGCTTGGAGCCGGTTGTACCAACTAATATCCTTTAGTCTTATCCTTATTATTATCCACCCCTTGACTGTGCCTTAAGCGTGACTACGCTGAGGAACGGTTCGTTCCTATAACCGGCTGCCTACGGATATTAAAGCGCATCTTAGCCCTAATTTTAGCGACTAATTTTACGCAAGAACACCGGCTGATCCTTAAACCGGGCGATTACCTCAGTGCGCGGCGCGCACCTTCTTCGAATTTAATTTCGCCGATGACAAGCTGAGATCGCGCATCGATAAATCATTCAGGCGAACGTATATCCACGTACACGGTGTTTGTTCGTCGTCATTTATTTTCTTGCTCGAGCAAACTTCCTAGCAACGTGATTTATTTGAAGTTTCGGTTTTATTGGAGAAACTTGCATTTTATTTTCATTTTGAATAGTAAATTTTTCAGAACGTAAATAAAAAAGAAAGTAGGGGCTGGGTAGAAGAAGATAGGTTTACCTGGCAATTATCGTAGGAAGCTCTACGAGACGATATTTCGTATGTTTTTTTATCTTTTATATTTAAATTGAAAAGAAAAATGAATTCCTTTTCGGTATAATTGATACAGCTTGTTGGGATAAATTTATGTCGCAGAGTCTCGCTCGAGGAATAACGCGACTTATCCAGCAAGGTTTTATTCCAATTGTGTCGATATTTTTCTGGAAATATAAAAAGAAAGTTGTTTTTTAACTTCTTTTAGAAAGAAGTTAAAGTTCCTTCTTTTTTTTCAGAATTAAAGTAATCGAATAGGACAAGTCGAGTGGCGTGTTTTCTTGCACGTTTGTCTTTCTCGTATCGAGAACGAGCAATCCATGTTTGGAATGTTAGAGATTGGTTCGTGAAACCACATTACCTATGCTTTGTGTTATTTCAAAGCGAGCAGATCGGATTAAATAAAAACCGCAAGATCGTGTTCTTACAGTAAACTATCGTCTCCCCTCCTGTCAACTAACCCGCCAAAAACAGCCACTGCGACCACATTTTCTTGAAACGCGATCTCGTATCATTTTTATACGTTCACAATCGAACGATCAACGTTTCGATTTACGTTGTGAAATGTATTTGTGCGCGAAGAACTATTGGGTTGGCAACTAAGTGATCGCGGATTTTGTCAATACCATCAAATGGCAAAATCCGCAATCTATTAGTTGCCAACTCAATAAGTCGCGAGTTAAAGAAAATCGGCTACTCTTTTCTAATTCATTGCTTCTTATGTACGTGTTTTTTCTACGATATTGCTATAATTTTATAATGTGCAAAAATAAAATTTATTCATTTTCAGAATATTTCTACACGGCGAAATAACACGATGGAAATAAAAAACGAATCGTGATACGAAATTAGTACGTTTTTTAATATTTCGCAGCTGGAAGATTCGATGAAACGTTTGCGTTAAAACTGAAGGAAAACGTGTAATCGGGAAATTCCAAGTTTCACGCTCTTACATCGAACTATTTTATCCTCGTTCTATCAAAAAAATGTTCAATTTCTATCCGGACGAAATAAATTACGTTTGCTGTCAATGGCCATGTTCCATGTACACGATATTATTGCTACTCTAATGTTAAATAATCGCAATCTTCAACGTGAAATATCAAAAATGACCTTTTTTGCGTTTACTCAACAGGCTTCTACAAAACGTTAAATATTAAAAATATTAATTTATTACATTCGCGAGCTATCATCTGGCGATATACTTATTGCAAAAATAAACAGACACACGAAAGTGACCCAAATTTGCAAATCTATCTCGTAAACTTGCGCGAGCCATAAAACAATTGCAACAAATACGAGAATTCGCGTGGATTACTTCGAGGCAAGTATTGTGCTGGCAACTAAGTGATCGCGGCTTTTGTCGTTACCGTCTAACGACAAAACCCGCAATCACTTAGTTGCCAGTACGTATTGGGTTGTCCGAAAAGTGTCTTTCTTTTACAGACACGTCTTTTACAACGACGCATCTTTGTACAAACGTGAAACCTAATCTGTTGAACGTTGTGATTTTTATCTTGATGAAACAAACATGATCATACGTAATTCGATAAAATAATATAAAACGAAAAATCGTCGTGCTCGCATTATTTTCTCATAAAACGAAAGAAAGTTTTCGGACGACCTAATATTTACAATTAAATGTGGAAATGGTTGGGTCGAGGCAAAGACTGTTCGGAGGTGGACGAACGTTCCTTTAAAACGCGATACACAGTTCGATCGCAGAATTTGAAATATAATATTGATTTTAGCCGACACGAAGGTATGGCTGTTCGTATCCATAAAACGTATGCATAAAACCGCAAATGCTGATCCTGAATAATATTCTGCCCGTTTAATCGAATCTGTATGTTAATTAATACCGGGGACTTTGCTCGGAATTGTGTGCATACCTCTTTAATTTCATATCCCATCTTCTCCGTTTTATGTTTGAAATGTGTCCAATTATACTACATTACAATAATGCAAACTAAAAACTTATTTTGTTGCGAATTTACATTTATGACAGCAATTTTGGCTATACTTGACGTTTCGCATATTAATGTCTCGTATTAATGTATTGGCCCATACACTCGTTCAATTTTGCACGTGGAATTTAAATAGGCTTCATAGGGAATTGAAAATGAATAATTTAAGAAGCAGGAACGCAGATTTATCGCTTTTAATGTTTCCACGTATAGCTTCGTGTGTTTCGATCGTTGACGAACGAATAATTCAAAGATGACGAGAAGGAGCAAGAGACCGTAGGGAATCAAAGTACAAGCGGAAGGGAAGAAAATCGACAAGTAAAACCGAGTAAAAAAAAAGTATATGGAACATTTTTTGAAGTCTGTAAAACTTGATAAATTTTTTAAATACGTTTTATTTAAATATTCAATTTATTATAACGATTGTTAATAGTCGAATATGTAGCTACAAAGGCGATTTATCTCGTTTATTCCACTCATTAGGTGCTACAATCGTAATGAAGAATATTCGTCGAGTAGAATCGAACAAATTTTCGAAGAAATTCGGCAACTCGTATTTGACGCGAGTTTCACGCTTGCGATAGAAATGCAGAGAGCCGAAAGAAACTAAGATTCGTTGAGGCATAGGTGTAGAATCGGAGAATGTGTGTATGTGTGTGTGTGTGGATTGAAAAATATAATTTGATCAATTTCTCTAGAATAAAATCGTTAATTTCTATGAAATAAAATTTCTAGCACGATATCTCGTTAGGAGAAAAATGAAAATACGTTTTGAATAAATTTATTGTGTTTTTCTACGTAGTTTCGCTACCTTGAAAGAAGCATAGAAACGTTCCACGCCATTGGCAGAGTTCAGTCTGTGGAAAAATAGGCAGGTGTTGGGAAACCGGAAGCCTTTAGACGCGCCGCTGTATTCTGTTCGATAGACCGACAAACTCGAATTCTGACTTTTGACTGTATAATCCTACCTTGAACCTTTTCATGCCACTGGGAAAGATCTCGCGACCGGATTTACTGAATGACGTGCCTTTTGAATGAAACGCGCTACGATACTCGGTTCGAGGCCCAAGTACCCTTAAATGGACATTCTTCTTTTATTCGATTTCGTCCGATCTCTTTTTCAATTCATCGTGTATCAGAAGAAGGTACAACGCAAAAGTCATTAACCACGATAAATTAACTAAACCGTGTATGAAACTACGTAAAAAAGTAATATAAAAAAGAGTAACATTTACTTTATCGATCGAAGCAAGATGACAATTAAATTAATCTGATCTGTAAATAACGTACAGTATTTTTTATAACAATGTCTGCGATTTTTAATCCTAACCATCGGAAACATTTTATCACGGATCTTGGAAAGTTCCTGAAAATTTCGTCAAACGCATCGGTTCTTTGATTTTTACGATAAATTAACTAAACCGTGTATGAAACTACGTAAAAAAGTAATATAAAAAAGAGTAACATTTACTTTATCGATCGAAGCAAGATGACAATTAAATTAATCTGATCTGTAAATAACGTACAGTATTTTTTATAACAATGTCTGCGATTTTTAATCCCAACCATCGGAAACATTTTATCACGGATCCTGGAAAGTTACCATTTCGTCAAACGCATCGGTTCTTTGATTTCTTCAAAGATAGATTCTCAAATTATCACACGCACTAACTTTTGTACCAGACATTTTTAACACACCTATTCTGCGATCTATAAATAACGTACAGTATTTTTTATAACAATGTCTGCGATTTTTAATCCCAACCATCGGAAACATTTCATCACGGATCCTGGAAGTTACCATTTCGTTAAACGCATCTTTGAAAGTAGATTCTCAAATTATTATTCGCACACGCACTAACTTTCGTACCAGACATTTTCAACACACCTAATCTCCGATACGATATATTTTATAATGTATAATTTCGTCCCCTGTGCAAACATTGGATTGGCAACTAAGTGATTGCGGATGTTGTCAATGCAACCTAATGACAAATCCCGCGATCACTTAGTTGCCAACGCAATATTTCATACGAAGATACAATTTCTCTTCTTAAACGCGACATTTGCGCGTCCCTCTCAACTCTTAAATTCCTTCTCACCTGCTCCACACATCTTCCTACGATGGATGCGATCTGACACCTTCGAATTGCCCGCAAACGCACGAACTTTGCCAGTCTGGCGTTAATCGCAGCACGCTGGTAATATGGTTAGAAAAGAGCAAAAGGGAGAAAAGGGGGGGGGGGAATGAAGGTAAAGCAGCGTTAAATGTCAAAGGGAGAGTCATTCTCCTTTCCTTTCCACCTATACGCCGCTGACATCTGTATTAGCAAGATTACCGGCTGGTTTCCGTGGCGGAGGGTTCCGGTACGTGACGCACACCCGGTTTTCGAGCGTGCAATAGGTGTGAACGAGGATGATAGGATGCAAGAAGAGGGGTGAGGCTTGACCAGGGATATTCGGTTCTTTGCTCGACATGAATGACTTTGTATATAAGTCCACTAATCTGTAGGCTCGCGTACAGTCTCCCTTTTGTGTAGCCGGTTAGCACGAGAGTCAGCCAGTCAGTCTGTGAGTCAGTCAGTCAGTGAGTTGCGCTGTAGCCGGGTTCTGACGCTTCATGGGATGAGCATTAGGGTTGGTTACCAATACAGAGGAAAAAGCTTTCAATTCCATGCAATGAAATCATCACGTACAACACCATTCAGCAAACCTTTGACCGAATTACAATTGATACGTTAAAATTGTATTCATTACAAATGCTATATAATTCTGTAATATTTCAAATACTCTGACAAAGTAGCTACTGAATTTTGAATAAAATTATTGGCTAAACGAGACAGGAAATTTTCCTTTGAAACAAAGCTTCATTTCCTGTTATTGCCTTTCTGTAATTACATCTTTGCGTATGATTTTGCAGCTCGTTTTTCCTAGCTTGCTATGTGCGCGATATTTAACGTCAATGATACACGATTAAACTGTTAAACTGTTCGTATAAAAATACGAGCCAAACATCGCCAATCGAATACTTTATTATCATCGGTTATCGATCATGTTAAAGGAAAGAGACTGAGAAATTTACCAGAAATCACGGTATATTCGCTGACTCAAACCTTATTGACCTTTTTGATTTCTCCGTACGAACCTAAACTTGCCACAAATGAGACTAAAGTACCTGCAGACTACAGTAAATCCGGTGAATGAAAGAACTGGATGACACACGCCTTGTACTTGATACTTAGAAGCAAACAGAACAAACGGAAGAGTCTCGTTGAAGCTTGTCGCAGAACTTGCCGAATCTCTAGAATCTGTTCGTATCAAAAACGTGCACTCGTTTCCAGCGTACGGAACGAGATAATAACCGAAGAACTGCAAGTTATAGTAAATGAAGGAAACTCAGCAGGAGATGCGAGAATAAGAAATAAATAAAAAAAGAAGAGACGAATAAAAGAAAGGTGAAACGTTTAAGCTGCGTAGACTAACCCGGAAGAAAAATTGCAGGAAGATGGATGAAAGAAGAAAAGTATAATAGTTAGGACAGGCCGTGACATCCGTGGACCCATCTAGAAATCTGATTGGGGACTACCGCTAACAGGGGTGCCGAGGCAGCTTTCACCCCACGTTTTAACTCCTCCCTTTCCCCGCCAATTCGGAACATCCAGACCAAGTCAGGCTGACAGACGAGCGTACCGGGCTACTATTAGTTCGGTTTCGATGGTGCGCTAGTCAGTTACTCGGTACGACGCTTTCGACCCTTCCGCGTTGAACGGTCCGTGAATGGTCACTTAAAGCCGAGTACACAGGCCCGTGCGGTTGTGAGATACGCGCGCAAATTTCACGATGTATCACAATTTCAATTTGGCCTTTCTCTGGAACCTACACTGTGAGTATTCGGTTACTGCTGTTCTTCGCTGCACGTGCACGTGTCAGTGAAGAACATGATACACAAGCGAAACAGATCGTTGCACGATTCATGGACATGTATTTCGTTGGTTATATCTGTAACTTCGTATCGAAGATGTTATTTAACGTATGCGTTTCGTCGCACGATTAAGAAATAAGATTGCATTTGGTATGGATATTACTGGGATTTTTCGAAACGCAATTGGTAGTTCTGAGAATGGCGACGGGTAAGTTGCATACCTGCCTTCTCCCCTCTATGCGAATAGCAACAAACTATTCTATTAGGTTGTCCAAAAAGTTGCTTTCGTTTTATAAGGAAGTGGTAGACGCACGATATCTTTTGTTTTATATTATTTCATCGAATTAAGTTCGATCCATTTTTATTCTATTAATAGAAAATGGATCATTAATGGAAAATGGATCACGCAAATTCGTAAAATAGTATAAAATAAAAAATCTATTATTATTATTTCGCTTATGAAACGAAAGGAACTTTTCGAACAACATGGTAAATAAACGCCGTTTCGCGTTAACGATACGCGTCGTCTTAACTTTTTACAAGCGTCGTCATACGTATTAGGTTGTCCCAAAAAAAGTCTTTCGCTATCTGTACGCAGCTGCTTTATCTGTTGATACAAACATGAAACATGATCTGTCAAATGTTGTGATCTTTATCCTCTATCGTCTTCTAGCTGCCGTAGCACACGTTCGTTCGTATTGAAACAAAAAATGTTGAGCGTCTATTATTTTCTTCTAAAACGAAAGAAACTTTTACCACAACGTAATACGATCGCGCGATAATCTGATGACGATGCGAAACTATGCGACGGATTTGCAGGTAAACGGATATCCATTACGATATACAAAAATTATAGTCTTTGGTTTGTATGCTTCGAAGAACTGTTTAAAAGAACGCGAAAGTATTCGAGTTGGAAAAGTACGAGCTTCGTGGTGTTTTTTAACTACTTTATATATTACGTGTACGTCGATTCTCTGTTTCTGACTATATAATGGGCAATATCGTGGTATACAGTTTACTTTGAGTTGCGCCTTAAATGAAACGTTTCTCCAAATTATACATTTAAAGACTCGAGAGATCCCGGAAATCATAATTACGCTGCATAAACCTGAGAATGTTATGGCCAGCATAATTCATTTACTAGATCTGTGTGCAGCGTATCTAAGAAACCATAAACTTGCTATTACCTGTGTGCAATAACCGACAATCCGTTCGCCGCTTTTTTTACGTTTACACGTGCGTCAAATTATAACTGCCGATCCCGTTTTACTTTTACCAAACGACGCAACATACCTACATAACGTAGATTTATATTTGATTTCAATTAAGGCAGCGTTCGAGAGACCAGTTTCAAGCGGCAATTCCTCTAGCTCGCGTTCTAACGCTGTTGTTGAGTTAAAAATCTTCAGTTCAAAATTATCACCTTGCTTTTCTTTGAAACGTACAATAACGTGCGATTTGCTATAGTGACAAATATTATACGATAAATGGTGACTCTATCGTGACTCGTGAGAGTGACCGATTCATGGAATGAACTTAACCTAACGATATGCCAAAAAGTTCCACTTCCTTGTGTTTTATGACGGTGTAATTAAACTGCGAGTCGTATAGGTCCGAAGATAGAATTTAGGATGGCTGACAGACTTTTACACGGAGAAGGTGGAAGCTAATTTATATAGGAAGGAAAGAAGCGAAAGGACGAGGCAGCAAAGATAGTTGGCAGAGTGGCGAAGACAGAGAGAGTCGTGGTATTTACGATGGAGGCTGTACGTATGTATCGACGCATTATGGGGTCCATGGTATCAAAGAGGCCGCCTTTACAACGAGCCATATACCGTTTACAGCGTCTGAAATCTGACATCTATATAAGAGTTCTACAGCTTTCGTTGCTACCTTGATAACCACGAGTACTGACTATCGGTTGTCCACCGATCTCCTTTCTTCTTCCAAAGACGTTGCGATATTTCCCATAGACTCCAGCTGCTTCCATCTTCTTCTTCTCTTCTTATTTCGAGTTGTACAATTTCTTAATATCTGACGATGTAGTCAGTTAGACAAACTTGTTAGACGCATGTATGTGTTGTAATTATGTAATTAACACTGGAACCACACCAGTCAAATTGACAGGTTTTACAATTTTATTTTAAGATTCCTACTTCGTGTTATATTTTTTCCGCAATGTATAATGTACAACGTATACTTTCCGCAAAATAATACTACAATGAATTTTATTTTGTTTTTTACGTATTCAAACTGGAAATAATTTTGTATCGAGGCTACTTGTACCATTACTAGTCAAAACGACTGGCACTTGTCAAGGTGTGAAAGGATCCTGCAATC
Organism: Bombus impatiens; assembly: GCF_000188095.3. Classification (NCBI taxonomy): domain Eukaryota; kingdom Metazoa; phylum Arthropoda; class Insecta; order Hymenoptera; family Apidae; genus Bombus; species Bombus impatiens. The sequence goes on along the minus strand of NT_177184.1, from coordinate 557,381 downwards.
TATTGACCCTAACCAGTTTCCTCGTTTTCTACAACTTGCCACAAATTTTGACAGTGTATCATTTAATACGATGATATCAGATATCAGGAAAATTGCGGATCCATCGCTAGATCGTTAGATGCTAACACTGGTAACACCACAGCAGTGAAAATGACTGGTTCGACAATTTTATAAATTTGTCAACCCTCGTTTAGGGATAATGGTCCCAGATTGATTGATAATACCAAAAATGTACTACATAATAAATCAATAAATATACAAATATTCTATTGTTACGTATTTTTTAAAGACCAGTCATTTTCACTGGTTTTGGTAGAAACAGTTTCTTGTTAACTATCGGTAATTCTAGTGTTAAACCTCGAGCGATATCGTTGTATTATATGGCAACTAGGGTTGCAGGCCCTGGGTTTATCAATAGGTGGTATCAACAAAATCCGCAATCACTTAGTTGCCAACCCAATAGATGACAGTTTAGGTGTTAAATTACTTGATTTACAGAATTCACGTAATATGAAAATGTGTATCAAATATTGGGAATTCTATCTAATGTTTACCGTATGAAAAGAGAAACGTTTTCTTTTACTTTGTTCGTAGAAACTTGAATGCACGCACGCATACACGGATTAATAAGAATAATCAATTTTACCAAATAATAATAAATCAGAAAGGAAAATCAAATTGAAGATGCAATAAGCGAGCATATCTGTAAAGCTACGTTACTAGCTGGTTGCAGAAATGGAAGAAGTTGTCGAGGTTTTGATAATAGAAAGAAGAACATCGTGTCCGGATGTGATACGATTTAAAGGATAATGAAACAGATATCTGGATTGAATCGCGATCTGCTTTGTAACGTGGAAACACGTACTGCTTCGTAAATCGTAATAATAAAGCCGGACACTATCGGCTAGTTTACTTCACTACACGCCCCCGCTGTCGTTGTTATTATGAGAACGACTATCACGACTGCTCTAGTAGCTATAACGTACGGTAGTGTGTCAAGTATAACCGCTACAGTTAGTCCTGTTAATGTCAAAAAAAGGCGTAGAAATGCTGTGTCTCCCCTTTCGGAGTTCCCATCGACCAACCAAGGACGATTTAAATATTGTCAAAGAACGAAATTATTAACAATAAAAAAGAACAACATAAAATAATGTTCCTAATTTTTCAACGAAATTTTCTACAAAATTGATGAAAAATCATTGTCCATCAAACGGCAAGAAACGCACGTTCATAAAATCCATCCAATTGATATAAAATAAAAAACTGAAGAAGAGCGAAATAGTAATTTCTGTCGCTGCACGCACCCGAAAAGTTTCTTTCATTTTATAAGGAAATAATAGACGCACGATGTTTTCCGTTTCGTATTAGTTGATTGAACTCTGCAGGAATAATAGAAATATAACGATATGGATGACACGTAATTCGATAAAACAATATAAAACAGAAATTGTCGCTCATCTATTATCGTCTTATAAAACATTTTTAAAGAAGAAACTTTTCGGGCAATTTGATAATTAACGAGCGATAGAAAATTGCAGGGCAAACAGTGGTGCGCATACACGCGGACAAATGAAAATCTGCCGTGGCATTCCAACACCTTGTAAGAGAATGACACTCGGGGGATGAAAGCTTTGTGGACAGGTGCGATGTTCGCAGGTGCCGGAACGTAACACGACAAACGGATATCGTGGTACGTCCGCGCGCCTACCTTTGCCCTCTTTCTTCTTCTCCTGCCCTCTGTGCACGCTATTCAGGCGTAACGGAGAGTTTAATTAATATTCGCACAGTGGGTTGGCCCGTTTGATTAGCTCCACGTTGCGCGGCTTGATGGGTAGGCATGCATTCGCGTAGAACCTACATAGGCAGAAACTGTGTGACGGGGGTTGAAGAGAGAGGCAGGGGTTCTGCGTAGTGTGAGTTGGAGCGAGAATCTAGCCGAGAAGTAGGGGTAAGAGTTGGGTTATAGGGAGCGGGAGAGAGAAAGCCAGACAACATTCCGAGAGACTACGTACCAACTGTAATATCACAATCATAACCAGACCCCTCGTCAGTCCGACCGTCCGTCCATTCGTCCGCCCGTCTGGCGTAACGTCCTCACGCTTCAGCGATATCAAAGAACTGGCCACCGCTCGTAACGTTTACGTTACGTTCGCGATGCGCTAACATGTCCTGTTTCTGGTCAGAATTTTGTCCTTCCCTGGGACACAAAATTCTTGCCGGTCATCGATCCCAGTCGAACAATTCCATCGAATATTTCGTTATAGCATGGACAAAGTGGAAAACCATCGACCGCTAATAAAATCCGATCTCGTATTTGTCGCTACGTGGTTTCTCAAATTTCATTCACGAATTTCCAACGACTTATTTCGTTGTATATTCCGGCCGCGTTAATCTTCTGCGCGTGCCGAGTTACGAATTGTTTCAGCTACTTCGACGTGGGTATTTTTAAACGTCTTTAACTATGCGAACTGGATCATAAAATTCATCGAACATTTTCCCAATTGACGTAAAAAAAAAAAAAAAATCTGAAGAAGAGGGAAGTAGTCTTTTCTGTCGTTTAACTCGCTGTATACGTGTAATTAACGAGCAATAGAAAATTAGAGGATCAACGATGGTGCACATACATATAGACATACGTACGATATTTTTAATTATAAATAATTAAAGGTGTAAGAACATTTTTTGCGAATATTTCGAGAAAGATAAACAGTTAGTTTATATTGTCAATCGCGTGTGTTGCAATTGGTGTGCCGCAGAAGCTGGAGAGGAAGCTATACGCGATCCAGTTTAGGATACTCACCTGGATTCCCACCTCTGTACATCGTTGACAATACCTGAAGTCGAGGCGTTATCTCGATAACGGTTTAAATTCACGAGAATAGCCTTATCTTCTTACAACGTGCATTTCTTCACTCTGATAGTATGTCGTCTTATCTGGCGAATACACTTGATTTAATTATTCGATACAGTACGCGTTATCCTGAATTGCATTCATCGCTATAACGCGATATCGTTGAGAATTGATAGCGGTAGCTCGTGATAATCTTGTCGTAAATGTCTTTAGATATATTACAAGTTTGCTTAATTTCTGTCTGCTTTTTTCGCCGTATTATTCCCATGAAATTAGTTATCCGAAAGAAGCGATCGAATTCGGATAAAAGCTCTGCCTCGTTTGATCTTACAATCGGATTTTTCAATGTTCGCAATTCGATAGAAAATATATCTATTAGTATGCACCAATGAAATTCGCTATAGAAATATTTAACGAGGATAAATAAATATCGAGTATCGTGTTTGGCGTCGTATTTTTAAGACCGCGTGTTAAATATTAAAATTCGATTGAGAAACTGAAAATAGAGAGCGATAGTGCTGCGTTACGTTACCCGATATCGAAGTTAACTAAATTTCGCAAATTTAAAACTGTCACGTTCGCTAAATTCTTTATAAGCCGCGATTTTCAATCGTTGCTTAATTTCTTACTTAAATTACAACCTACATTTCCAATTATAAATAGAGCAACTGTCGCTGGAACGAGATCTAATCGAATCTTAAATTCGCCTATCGTTCGTGTATCGACGATAACGACACGTAGATTCGATGAAACACGCTGATCGAAACCTGATCGAGGCGAGTTTTCCGCGTGAGTTCACGCGGTGGAAATAGCAGGCGATAAAATCGCATATCCTTTCACGGCAAAGGTGAAATCGGCAGAGGAGCCTGCAACGATACAAACGCGTAAAATACAACGGCCACTTAAATTCGAAAGACCGAAGAGGAAGGAAGAAAGAGGAAAAAGTAGGAGCGAAAGCAGAAGCAAGGGAGGACCTGGTGCGTGTTGCCCGATACTATAATAACGTAGAAGTCTACTTCATAAAGAACGTTCTCTTAACCGGCCAACCTCGTTCATCCTCTCCCGCCTTGCTCTTCCTCTTTATCTTTATCTTCTTTATCTGGCAAAGTGGCCACCTTGCGGCAAAGAACAGCGGGTCAACCGCGGCAGCAGCACCAGAGAGAAAAAGATACGGAGGAGCTTCTGTGGATTTACATTGGCAAATGTACGACTCATTTTGGGCCAGTAAATCTCTGGATTCTTCCTGTCGTCCCCTTCGCCTTCCTTTTTTATCTTCCCCCTCCTTTTCTATCTCTTTTCTTCTTTCTTATTGAATCGATTCGCTCGTCCTGCCATTCGTCGTAAAGTTTCACTGCTAGGGAAATTGATTTCGAAGAATTTTTTCACATTGAAAATACCGTAGGGGAAAAGGAACGTTCACCCTAATTTGTCTTGCCTTGTACTCGAATGTGTTTTAAGTTCAAGGTTACTTGTTCGCGTATAGAAAGACGAATGCCATTAACGTCGATACGCTTGGACCGTAGATTAACAATCATCTAGTGTACGATATATTTTACGTATTGTCGCTAGATACGTTTTATCTCATATTTCGCTAGATATATCTTCTCTTAGTAAGTGTTTTATGCTACTAAACGAAAGAAAAGAAAAGTTCCTATTTTCGTTCGTTCAATGGATTATGTGTTGTATTCGGCAAATATTGCACCGAGCAATTTTTTTTGCGATCGTTACGCATTCGCAATTAAAATTCAAGAAAATCAGAGGATTAGAAAGAAAAGGACAAGTTTGACGGAGAAGAAGAGAGGTAGAATACAGAGGAAAAACGAAAGTTGCTCGGTGATTAATTTCGTATTTCGAATCGCCGGACCAAAGAAGAAGAAACATAGCGCGAATACTCGACGATTCCAGGACGAATGTGACGAAGAGAAAGAGAATGCAGCCGAGTGTAAGTTACTCGTTGTGATTAGTTTGATATATCTGGAATGAGATAGCAAAGGATAAAGAAGAAGATAATCGGCACGTTTCAGCTGCACGCGCGTAATATACGACCAACATCGATGAACGATCGATTGGAGCAGAGGGTAGATGAGGTAGAGAATGACCGAGGAGGGAAAGGTGGCTGCCTCCTCGGACAGAAGTGGTTACACCGGCAAGAGAAAGATTACAAAGCGGTGTGCACGAGTACCGAATTGAAATTGATAGCCGGTCGATCGTCGCTACCACGTGCGAACTGCGCCCGGCAGCGATCTCGCAAAAACGAACAGGCTGACAGCGTGAGCGTATAAGAGCGTAGAAAGGAAGAAGAAAAGGATGCCGCGGATAAAGCGAGAGCGGTTACGGTTTAAGGTTGAGCAGCAGGCGCGAGGAAGCAGCGACGAAAATTGCAGTGTTGTATTATGCAGGACAACGCTTTTCCAATTACCAGGGAACCAGCTATAAAGTTGAAGTGTGGGTAATGAGCCATCGATTGAGAAGATACGTCGATTAGCTGCGAACGTCGGATCTATTACCTGATAATAATTATATTTCGCCTGATATTTACAGCACACGCATACTTCATAATTCATAAAAATATTCCTCGTTAACACTTTGATTGCCACGCCGAAATCACGCGTTTCGCTGAGCACGTCACGCGAGTATTTTTATTATTCGAAGCATACAATGGCAAAATAATAATAAATCGACGATGTAAGACGACATTCTTCCCCGATCGACCGTTTACCTTATCGGTGGTCACTTGTGAACACCGTGGCGCCTTGATAACAGTCGATAGCAACGTATTATAACGAGGTTTATTTCAACAAACCATTCGCATTTGTTATTTCGTCGTATGCAAAACGCGCGGAATATATCGTTGAAACGCGTAGAAGATATTGGTAAACGGTATTTGCTCGTTCTATATATAATAGCAAGGTATGTGCACGCTTCTAACTTCAATTGTACGATTGCAAAGCAGCATTTACGATTATTTTCTAAGCTATGTTTGTAATAATATTCGTAGATTAGCCCTCAAAGATATGGATGCAAGCACAGTGCACCGTTAGATGCAAGATTTGTTCTCATTTTTTTTTTTTTTTTTTTTTATTGATGTTCTAATAAAAATATTTAATCGTTCAATGGAGCACTTTTTATCTCAAAGTATCTTCTATTTATCGATTATATTCAAAATGCACAGGAGAAACCGTGGCAGTCAATGTGTTAAGCGGTTGAAGATCTTCCTCAGTCACTGTATATATCGCGGAAAACATTTTGAAATTTCATTAGCGCTGCAACGAGACACGGCCATCGCGATTACATCGATAAAATCTGAAACGATTCTGCCAATGTATATACAAGTTACGACACGTTCGTTGCAGGCAAAGATCGCCAAAGTATTTCAGCAGCTCGATTACTCGCTGTATTAATAATAAGCACGTGTTCGCGATAAGCATCTTGTAACTGCCTTGCACGCTTTCCGATCAAATTTTACAAACGTAACGTCGTGTCGCGTTAATGGAGTTTCGTAATGTTCTATGTAACGCGTGCAATATGAACAGAAGAGATGTTTTCTAGTCTAGAAACTTCCGAATACTCTGTTCAATCGTTGTAGCTGACTCGACGATCGAACGAATACCGAAACGCGTTCACCAACGACTTATGTTACAGCTGCGAACTTGCTTTTGTACATACACGTACCGTATAGCCCGGATGCTGCAGCGTGCACATCTCGCCCGAAAACAACTCGTTCACCAACATGCCAATATTCATAAACACGTCCGGCAGCCGGCAGTATCTTATTCACTGGCTTCTATATAAGCATTTACGAGATAGGAAAAGATGATAAACGAAAAGACCAAAGAAAGAACGGTGGCACGTCTTTTTAAACTCGTGCGACCACACCCTGCTATTCTCGAACGCGACTGCTATTGCTTTTCGACTGTTCGTCGTGGACATCGTTTAAATAAAATATTGTGAGATGATTACCTGAATAATGTATATATATATATATACTAATTTAATGTTATCGTAGGATATAGAAAATGGGGATTGAAAATAGGAAAGATTATGTTTCGCATTGATTTAAGAAATTGATTGTTACGAATTTCTTCCAATTGATACTTTTCTGTATACTTTTTAACCCTTTTTCTCTTGTCTCTGTCTGTCTGTCTGTCTGTCTGTCTCTTTTTCTACATATGGACGTACAAATTGGCCGCAATTATAATTAGCAATTAAATAAACAAAAACAAATACTGTTCGTAATCAAAACGATTACATAGAACAGTGGACGGGTACGAGTATCGTGAATTAATCAATAACAGTATCATATTTCATCATATAATACGGAGAGATTGGAAAATTGAAAATTCCTACTGAGCTGTAAAACTTAAAAGGTTAACAAGTTTTATCGTTATATGCAAATTGTTTAAATTTATAAATAGGTTTATTTCCAAATATATATACACACACACACACACACACATATGTATACATATACGTATATATTAATTTCAAAAGGAACGCTTCAATTTCATCATCAAAAGCTGGTGTCCGTTGAAAAAGTTATATTTTGATTTCATTAAATAAAAATCACGTTTTATTCGAGCACAAAGGTAAAAAATATATCGAAGCAAATTCAACGATATCAAATATCATACGATTGTGTGAAAAAAAATCGAGAAATGCCAAGTGCGTGTACTGTTAATTTGAAATTAATTAACGAATTTATATGCGCTACTCGACTCGCTTTCTTCGTCTAATTTTAATTACATAATTGAACAGCTCGTAACGAGAACGATCCCAACATCTTCGATCCTCGTTTTCTTTTAGAACGAAATATTCGTCGTGTTACGTATCGTTGGAAGATTCAGCGAGAATCTCGGTTTTACTATGAAAACCGATCGATTATTTCTGTATCGTAACCGAATTACATGAAATATTCCCAAAATCGAACACGATGAAAAGAAAAGAAGAAAAAGAAACTTGCCATTATTGGGAATTATTAGTTTGCTAACTCGTTTCTGGTTAGTTGTTCCAATTACCGACGTTGCACCGTGTTCGATCTGAAACGCGATGCCAAGCAAAGAAACAAAAATATTAACGAAACAACGATACGCGAGGTCGGCCGACTAGTCGTCTAATTATTTCATCAATTCTAGTTTCCCTGCGATTTGGTTACAAATTGTCCCTCCGCCATCGTGTTTTATAATTACTGGAAATCTTTCGTCTATGCCGCTGTCTGTGCCTTTGCCCGAGATGAAGGTAACTGTTAATTAAAATTCAAACCTGCGTATATTCGGAATATCGATGATCACGCAGTCGGTGGTGATCGATACGCGGAAATATCGGCTTGGCAACTAAGTGATTGCGGATTTTCTCGTTACTATCTATCGACAAAATCCGCAATCGCTTAGTTGCCAAGCCAATCTATGAGAAACTTCGAACTTGCTATACGCTGTTCGGATAACTATAACACGTTGCTTAGAGGAGGTTGCAAAGAAGATAACGTACGAGTTGCGGGCAAAAATACCGACAGGGTGGATCTCGACGACGTATTTGAAAATTCGCCAAGCGTATTAGGTTGTCCGAAAAGTTTCTTTCGTTCTATGAGGAAATAATAGACGCACAATATGTTTTATTTTATATTATTTCGTCGAATTATTTTTGTTAAGTTGAGATAGAAACGGACTTGGTTTCACGTTTGTACGAAGGTGCATTGTCGTGAAAAACACAGCAAAGACAATAGTTCTACTACGATGCATCCTTAAGAATTTAGATGATTGTCGAACCATTTCAGCTAGATAACTTGGAATCTTCGGGAAGAAATTATTTTCTAATATCTCACAAATTTATACGCGAATTATTGCCAATTATTGAATGAATTATCGGTAATTATTTAATTGTTCGTACGTAGCAGATATTCGTCTGATTTGACTCTGTCATACAGCGATACAATTTCATCGATAACGTGGAAATTTGTATGGTTAGAAGAGAAGACACCATAAGAAGAGAAAAGCGAAGATCTGTCTGTTCGATGACTATATTATCCGAGAGAAAAAGTAAATTACCAAGCTATCGACATCTGTTGTGGCGAGTAGAGGCAAGTGCTGTTATACCACGAAGAGGACCACTTATATAAAGCGTAGCGATGATATATAAGGGATTTGTCTCCGTGGCAGCGTCATACGTCATGTCGCAAATATTAACTCTGATACAGGCCATTCATTCACTTAATTACAAACAGCCGTGATTTAAGGGATACCGTACGGCAGGGGGTCCAAGCACAGACCACGTTTCAGTAGGTGTCCGAGGTGTAGCTGATACGGTGTAGCTTTCTTTACGATCCCTCATTTACACAACAGGACCTGCAGCCACTTCGCCAAACTTATTCTCTTCTTCTCTCTTTCTCTTTCTCGTTCACTCGATCGTCTAAGGGCAAGGGCTTCGCCTCGAAATCCCTACGAACCGTATCGATTTGTATGGCCGAATGCTGCAACTATCGTTCTTATCAATGGCTGTAATTGTGATTTGAGTTGTATAGGGTTTGAGAGAGACGGCTACAGAGAGATGATTAATATCATAGATCGTGGATTCTTATGCAAATTTGTATTTTTACGCGGCTGAAGGAACGATACCTAAACACACAGTTTGTTTCATTCGCTGAATCTTACAACGATCGTACGTTGGCTATTCTATACGTTTTTCTCTATCGTATTTTATGCATTTTTGCTCTTTCAAACGAAGCAATAGGCTCGCTGTTTTGGTTCTTTTTCTACGATCAGCATTTTTTCTTTCTTTTTTTTTTTTTTGAGTTTGTTTAGATAGATTTAGCAGATGGGTAGATCAAAATTAAAGAAGTGATTGTTTGGATATTCTGCTGGTAAGTCAATGGAAGTTCGATATCCGATGAATCCAAAGTATCGTTTTCGATTTTAATCGACCGCGTCCCTGCAAAGGAGATCGAACGTAGCGCGAGAAGTCCTTGGTTCTTTTTCTATGATCAGCATATTTTTCTTTTTGAGTTTCTTCAGTTAGATTTAGCAGATGGGTAGATTAAAATGAAAGAAGTGATTATTTGGAAATTCTGCTGGTAAGTCAATGGAAGTTCGATATCCGATGAATCCAAAGTATCGTTTTCGATTTTAATCGACCGCGTCCCTGCAAAGGAGATCGAACGTAGCGGTCGTCTGTTAGCTGTGGCGCGAAAAGTCCGAAGCGAAAGACAGGAAGCAGGATGTAAGAAGAATAAGGAAAGAGCGAGAGGGGAAAGGAATGTCTATATGAAAGGTTAGAAGAGACGAACAGTTAGGGGAACGTGGACGCGGTGACGCGTGATTCTGCACATCGGCCAAAGGAAAGATTACCATCCGGCCGCTTTTTCCCAAAACTACGTACGTTCTTCACTTTGTCGCTCCCTTCTCTCGGCTTCTCCTGCCACGCTACAGGAAAACTCTTTGATATTAAGCGTGTGCGCGAAAATCCGAGGGGTCGCAAATCGTAAGATCCGCGCGGATACCGAGCATCCGAATGAGCAAGGAAAACAGTGTTCTCCGGAACAGCAAGCAGCTCTCTTTCAAATAACCGCCCCTCGTTCTACGTAGAAAAATCTGTCGAAGATCTGACGATGCTTGTACCTGTCTGTGCTTCCAACGACCACGACGAATTACGATTAATCGCGATTCTATTTGCGAATTAGCAGCTCAGACAATTTTTCGGCACAAGTTTACGTAGACTTTTTTAACGCTAACTTTTATTTCACATTTTTCAAGATTTTATATCGAATAATAGATAGAAGAAATATTATTGAGAATTGAAAAACTTGATGAAACGATCGAATTACTCGGTTGTCGATGTTTATCTTGTTTGCTGGTTGCGAGATAATTCTACGCGATATTAACGAGCAATTTTCCGTAAGAAAGTGAGTAGAAAATTTATGTTTGAGTGGAAGTTGTGTATGTGATGTTTTATTGGATTTAAATGTACTTTATCGAATTGCTTTTTATACTTTTCTTTATGAAACTTTAGATTAATGAAACGAATGTATACGCGTTAAAAGCTCGAGGGACAGATGACGGAAGTTGAAGAATTTGAAAGACACGCATGTACAATATGTACGTATACGATTGCCTCGTGTACAAATGGCGAAGTGACGATGTTTTTATTTTTTTATCAGCAGCGAGACTCGCGTCGGAGGCTGTAAAAGCGAATTAGAAGACCCTCGGCTTTTCTCGCGGAACACGTTTTCTTCGCGCGTATTCCTTCAATTTATGTGCGTATCTTGCTTGAAAACATGTGTCACGCGAGAACGGAATACTTCTTTACGACGAAGCATCAGAGAAACTAAATTTCACAGAGTCGACAAGGGGCCAGCTTTTGAATTACGATATAAAATCTTGTCAACGTGAGACGGAAAAACTTGGATGAAACATTTATTGCTTAAACAATGTCTCATTATATCGATCCATGCTACGGAGAATAATATTCCCATATGATATACACAACACATGATAACTTCATTTCCATTAATTCTACCATCTCAGTAAAAGTCTACCATCTCAAATTAATTCTTTAACGTTAAAATCATTTTTTAGCTCGATACGAATGGAAGATAAACGTACGGTACAAATACGAAATATATTGTGCTGGAAACTAAATGATCGCGGATTTTGTCATTAGGTGGCAATGACAAAATCCAAAATTTTATATTTGTCAGGTGAAATATTCTACAAATTAATTTTTTAGTATTAAAATCATTTTTTAGCTCGATACAAATTGAAGATAGACGTACGGTACAAATACGAAATCTATTGTGTTGTAAACTAAGTGATTGCGGACTTTGTTATTGCCACCTAATGAGAAAATCCGCAATCACTTAGTTGCCAGCCCAATAGAACGAACAATCGAATTTTTTAAATATTTCATTATTATCAATTATTTCATCAGCAACTATTTTTATATTTTTATATCCAATTTATTGTTTTATTCAATTCCGTTTAATATCTGTAGGATCGCGTAGCTGATCGATAATCTCACATTGCAAATGTCATATACTAAACACATGGTCTATTTCTCAGTACGTACGTACGTGTCAGTCGAATGTGTCCTGATCTTATCCTTTGCGTTATTACGGTTTGTTCTGTACGCTTGAACTTTTCACTTGTCTTCAAACCATAGAAACTAGACGCTGATACACGCAGCGAGATTATATCGTAATTTTGCCATAATACGTTCCAATGTATTTTACGATGTGGTATAGCTTGTTGCATATTTAGAGAAGTTGATTTGCTTCTTAATAAATATTTCAGATAGTACAAAAGCACATAATCTCGATCGCGAAACTTTATCCTTTTTCAATCGGTTTCCAATCTACACGACGTACCATATGTTTTCCAATAAATTTCTTACGTGTTCAAACCGCGTAATCACTTTTGAATCTCGTTTTATATTATACGAAACTTGCGCGTTCTTAATTCGATGGCCAGATTGTTCTCATATCGTTATTCGATAGATATTGTCCTACTTGCGTAATATTCACCAATTTATCAGAGTTAAACGATGCACCATAAGTTCACCCGTTATGGATATAAGGGTTCGCCGAGGTTCTCGATTGCTCTGCATGCACGAGCTTTCATAAGTACAGACTTCCTGAAAGGGTCTGGTCCAAGGACAAGCTCCCTTTCATGCATACCGAATTTTCCTTATCTCGTGCGCGCTACTTTACGACAGAAATGGAAAAGCCTGGCTGTTAACTCGACAGACCTTCCTTCTCAAATTTCTTCCTGATCCCTTGGGTTAAACGTTCAGGTTAAACATCGGATTTCCTTACCGATCGATCTCCCGAACAGATACATTTTGAAATTCCGACGATTATACGCTTGCTGCGTTATTTTTGCAAACCATAATCTAATATTTACGTAATGGTTTAATAAACAAATTTACGTAATCGTTTAATCAGACCATTCCATGAATAATGTTTTGTTTTCTTTTGTTTTTGTTGAGGTTGAGGTTGACTGATAGAGGAACGAGTGGATGAATTTGTAATAAAAAAATATATTGAAACAAGTATAACTACAGGCGTAGTGTATGAGGTGAAAATCAAGTAAATTGTTGTCATTATTTATTCATTTAATATACGATATTGTTGAGGTTGACTGATAGAGGAACGAGTGGATGAATTTGTAATAGAAAAATATATTGAAACAAGTATAAATACAGGTGTGGCGTATGAGGTAAAAATCAAGTAAATTGTTATCATTATTTATTCATTTAATATACGATATTGTTGAGGTTGACTGATAGAGGAACGATAGCAAAAGGGCATTACCAAAAAAGTTAAGCTTATAGCTTTAACTAGGGGCTACAAGGAACATAAATAGAAGTCTGTTTATAAATTTTTTTGTTCCTATACCTTGCAACCCAAAACACAATGTATATTCAAGGGTACAATAATATGCATTGTGAATTGCATGACAAATTGTGAATGTGAAATATTAAAAAAAAAAAAAAAAAAACAGTATATCTGATATACAGTGATTTGTACAAGTATTTGATCGAATAGAAAAACTTAGAAAACTTGTATCTTTTTTTTCTATTATTAATTACAAGTAATCACACGTGTCTAGATGTTAATTTCTGTCATTATCGTTCCTTTGCTCGATCACCATTAGCCAGCAGCTTACACAGCAATTTACTGCTCGTATTAACGCGTCGCGGTATTCATAAAGCAAACTAAGAAACAGCTGTAAATAATCGACACGTTGTTGCACTTTCTGCTTCGAATCTGTCTGTGACTCGTTGCGTTTGCCTGCTCCGTATCTTCGATTTACGTCCGGTCTGATCGGTATTGAGATAATTAAGCGGTCGATTAAGATCGAGATGATCGGTACGACAGGTGTGCTCTCGTTCAGCGTAGAACGAAGAGGCGTTAATAATGATCGAGTTGGCGCGATCGCCGTTCTTACTACTTCGCGTATGTACTGCGATCCCATTACTTTCTTACGAGACCGGCCAACCAGCTATTTTAATATTTCACCGACCAAATGAACATCGCCGCGCTCTTTCGCTGTTTCGTTCTTCTTTCGTTTCGTTCTTCTTTCGTTTCGTTCTTCTTGTACGTTCCATTCATTCGAGTGTTGCCCTTGTCTTCGCTTCCACTCGGTATAAATACATCGATGATAATTATTGCTATTGCTACCCTTCATATCGAAATATTCTTAGTCAATCTTATGTTTTATTGCGCGATCAAATCGCTCGTGAGGTTTACGACGGGATGTGTTTGCGGAGAAATTACGCTATAAATTAGAAATTCGTAGGGAAGGTAATACGTTCGCGCAAAATACTATCAGCGAACGTTTTTCTTCGTGAAAAATGTGTAGGAAGCATCGGTTGCAAAACTTCGGATCACGGCGGATATCTCGATTTATTTGTTAATTTGCTAGAATTTATATAATACGGTCACGCTCTAACAACTGCACCGTGACTCTGTCGTATGCAAATTTGTGAACAATTCGTGGAATAGAATCGCAAGCAGAAATTTGTTTCGCCTGTTAATATCATAGCCAGATTAGGGAATTTTGAAGATACAAAAATCTACAGAACGAACGTAATGCAGAAATATATAAAATAGGGGAAAAGACGTGTTACGTGTTACGATATTTGGAAAAGCAATTGCTTATTTAACTTGCAGTTTTTTAATTATACAGATAAAACTATGAATTTGCATAAATATCCGCGGTATAATTATAACGAATGCTCTGCTATCGATATTTTGTATATTTTTGCATGCTATATATCTGCCGTGCATTTTTCACGTTCGGATTTAATATAATTTTTATTTTAGTATAAAATTCTTCGTAATTCTGTTTCATGGAACTCTGCTGTTGAAATTCAATTAGCGCATTCCTTCTTGTATTTAACACATCGCTGTTATACGAATATTTTCGACACACCCTGTATCTCTGAGAAGTTAAGGAGACGAAACATAGAAAGACCTTGCTTAAATTAACAAATTTTATTGGCAAACATCGCGATACTTTCCTCGTGGGCTGCTAATACGGCCAGCGCTGATTGGCGCTGACTTGCCGCTTAAAAGAAACCAGTTCTTAAACATGTCGAGTCGGATCATTCGCAAACGATCATGCATCTTTTCCTGCCTCGTCTTCAGACGTGAATTTTAAACAGCGTTGTTACCGTGTGCGACAGAACAAATCTTTAACAAGCTCAGTCGCCAACGTTTATAGTCCTGATGGTCAAATGTGACCATTTCCTTTTCTCTTTCTTTCTTTTCTTATTTTTTCTTTTTTTTCTTTTTTTTTTTTTCTTCTTTCTTTAAGGAGATTCCGTTCGCCGATGACTGTCAGACTTAAATAGGCAGCTGCATGCGACACTTTACGTGTTACGAACGTAGCAAATTTTACGTTATCAAATGTTGCAAAGTTTCCGTTGAATTGCAACAGCCAAGATATCAGATTATGCCAGTCAATTTATCGACGAATTCATTTCCAAATTAGAACAAATTTAAGATAATAAATTTCCCTCGCCGTATTCAGTTTCCTGTGAAACGTTTCACCGTCTTTTCATGCTTGCTATCTGCTATCTTACGTTAATTTCATGTTCATCGTAGATAGAATATTCACGTAATTTCTTATTTATGCGAACGTAACTGAAGAAATGAAGACGTAAGGAAACTTATACATCTCGCGAAACAGTAGGATCGTGTCTGTATATTAATTAAAAAAAACAAAGAAACACTTAGTTTTTTGCATTTTTCTGTCTGTACTCGCGTTACGTAAAACCTGGCCGACGGAATCCGATGGAATTTTCTTCGCTGTACAGTTTAGCGTCCGGCGAAGAAAATAGGATACGTTTCGTCTCGATCCGTTTTGTAGAAGCTGACACGTAGTCTGACATGCGAGTTGTATGCGTTGCCATACTTGGTACAGCTCGACCAACGATGATTATCGTCGTGTTTGTTCTGAAATCGAACTTTTTTGTAATTTACAATATTTTCTAATACGGCGAACACGCACACTGTTATCGTAAGAAGAATGCGTAGGTACGTGGTTCGTAAAAACTGATCTGCCTAAAAATTGTTCCGTGGATTAGTAGCCTCGGCGAAGGATGCCGCTGGCAAGAGATAGCAACGAATAAATAAGAAAATAAATTGCAAAAGTTAGATAGTCACTGCGGCATTACCGCATAACGTTCCACTTTTAAGGACGACTCTCACAGTGTATCGAGTCTCTGATGGCGGTATCCTGCGGTGTACATTTAGCTTTTTCCTTAGCGAGGCGAGTTTACCCAAGACGACAGGTTGCGATCATAGAAAACCAACGATATTAAAACTGTGTAGAGCAACGATGCCCAGCTCGTACAACGATGTAAAGGAGATTCAAGGGAAATCTGGAGATCTTAAGAAATCATAAATATTTAATTAACAATTTCGATTTATGTACCGGCTGCATATACGAACAGGTAGAAGAACAAGTAGCCAAAGATTTTATGACTTTTAGTAGATTCCTTGTGTATCAGTTTCTTCTTAGTTTTCTGTCGATTCATACGACTTCGTTATTTTTCCATATACACGGAGAATTTATTAAAATAGACATTTTAGCTGTTATCGGGTTGGCAACTAAGTGATTGCGGATTTTCTCATTAGGTGGCAATGATAAAATCCGCGATCACTTAGTTTCCAACAGAATATATTTCGGAAATATATTGTGTTGGAAACTAAGTAATTGTCACCTAATAACAAAATCAGCAATTACTTAGTTTCCAACACGATATATTTCATATTTGTACCGTACGTCTATCTTCAATTTGCATCGCGTTAAAAAATTCTTTTAATATTAAAGAATTAATTTGTAGAACGTTTCACCTGACAAATATAAAATTGTGGATTTTGTTATTGCCTCCTAATGACAATTTAGTTTCCAACACGATATATTTCACCTAATAACAAAATCAGCAATTACTTAGTTTCCAACACGATATATTTCATATTTGTATCGTACGTTTATCTTCAATTTGTATCGTGCTAAAAAATTCTTTTAGTATTAAAAAATTAATTTGTAGAACATTTCACCTGACAAATATAAAATTGTGGATTTTGTTATTGCCTCCTAATAACAATTTAGTTTCCAACACAATATATTTCATATTTGTACCGTACGTTTATCTTCCATTTGTATGGAACTAAAAAGTGCTTTTAATATTAAAGAATTAATTTGTAAAACATTTCACTTGACAAATATGAAATATATTGTGTTGGAAACTAAGTGATTGCCACCTAATAACAAAATCAGCAATTATTTAGTTTACAACACGATAGATTTCGTATTTGTACCGTACGTCTATCTCCAATTTGTATCGTGCTAAAAAATTCTTTTAGTATTAAAAAAAGAATTTTTTAGCGCGATGCAAATTGAAGATAAACGTACGATACAAATATGAAATATATCGTGTTGGAAACTAAGTAATTGCTGATTTTGTTATTAGGTGACAATTACTTAGTTTCCAACACAATATATTTCATATTTGTATCGTACGTTTATCTTCAATTTGCATCGCGCTAAAAAATCTTTTAATATTAAAAAATTAATTTGTAGAATATTTCATTTGACAAATATGAAATATATTGTGTTGGAAACTAAGTAATTGTCACCTAATAACAAAATCAGCAATTACTTAGTTTCCAACACGATATATTTCATATTTGTATCGTACGTTTATCTTCAATTTGTATCGTGCTAAAAAATTCTTTTAGTATTAAAGAATTAATTTGTAAAATATTTCACTCGACAAATATGAAATAAATTGTGTTGGAAACTAAATGACTGCTGACTTTGTTATTAGGTGGCAATCGCTTACTTTCCAACAGAATATATTTCATATTTGTATCGTGCGTTTATCTTCAATTTGTATCGAGCTAAAAAATGCTTTTAATACTAAAGAATTAATTTGTAGAATATTTCACTCGACAAATATGAAATATTCTGTCTTGGAAACTAAGTGATTACGGATTTTCTCATTGTCGCCTAATGGAAGCGTAAAAATGAAATTTTTATTATATTTCCAACGTGTATACGTAGAGATATTTTTAAACTTAAATCACGACAGAGGTTGCTCGCTTTAATCGAGGCACATACACGAAATTCCTTTAACAGATAATTGATGCTCCGATGAAATCAACGGTCGGAGGAATTGTCAAGCAAATCTGTTGGCGAGAATGCAAAGAATTTTCGTAAAAATTCCTTTTTCGTAAGAATGACGCGCGCCTCGCTGAAAGAAAACGAAGCCACGAAACAGATTAGCGAAAGAGCATATTGCAGAAGTAAAGGACCGATGATCGTGGCGACGTGTCCAGGGGCAGTAACCCAGCCCATCGAGACAACAGTTGCGGTTAAATGCCTGAGGGATTCGGTGATGGTGACGCCATGGCACGAAACCACCGACAACCCTTTCTGGCCAACGAGCTATACCGTACGGTACGTTTCACCGCACTCACCGCTGACTTAAAGTTCGAATATTTTCTCAACTCGAGTATCACGTACATACGTGCGATTTATTTTTGTTATTCGAACCATTGTTATCGAGTTACGATCACACCGACGCCAGAGAACGCTTCGACTCGCCTTTCTTCTTCGGATTACGCGTTTTGTCAAATTCCGATAATTTTAAACAGAGTTCGACCAGCCAACTGATAGGACATTTTTAAATAGTTTAAGAAGCTGTCGAGTAATTTTTATTTCCTATTTATATTTTATAAATATTCATCGTGAAGAAGCGTATCGTCGTGTATATTAGCAATGTTTTACAATTGAAATAACATTATTAAAGCAATCTTTTATTATCAAAGTAATTTCTATTAAAACGTTCCTCTGCTTAGAAAGATTAAGGTAACGCGTGGCGATAAAAAAGCTATTGCACGATATTCTGGAAACTCTCAGGAGTATTCAGGAGCTTTGGGGAATTTTTTGACACACAAAAATCTAAGAAATCTGCGATGAGATAAGTTTGCGGATGGAGGAATAAAAGAAACATTAAATACAACGCATAATATCGACTTCTTTATTTTTTTTTTCAATTGTCTGTAAATTTCTGGATCGTCTACGTGAAAAGATAACCATCGTAACAATTTTAGATTAAAATACATAGTCTTAGCTTCTCTATATATTGGATTGGCAACTAAGTGATCGCTTATTTACCAATCCAACACACGTAGTCTTCTGCTTAAAATAGTTAGCAGTTATACTTCTGGAAGTTAAAAATTTTGCTGAATTTTTTACACAGGTTTATACCTGCAAATAGAACGAGCATCTACTTAAATCACATTTACTTTCATTTGTTAAGCCTTTTTGTGTCAATCGTCTCGATGGTACGAATGTGTACACATCATCGAACCAAACGCTATACAACGTTATACAAATAGAAACATATAAATGGTAACTTAACAAATGAAATAAACCAGAACTATTTCACAAAGTTTGACGAAATTAGCATCGTAATAGCATCTAAAAATACCAAAAATACATCTGTCGATCTTTCATTTCGGAAGGAGAATAATTGTCAAAAAATTCGCATGGAAACTCGGATGTTCGATTGTTTTCGTTACGTTAAGTCCAATAGAAGTTGTACGGAAGCAAGTTCGAAAGAAAAAGGCAGAGGGTGACTGGCATGGAGAGTTAAAAGGGGGGAAGAGAGAGACAGAGACTCAGTTATTTAATTAAAACCGGATTATACGTGGTAGGTAGGGGCCTATCCTACATCTGTAACCACCAACCTGGCACCATCGATATATACTAATTGCTCTATCCGGATTAAATGGCCGTAAATACTGCACGAGCTCCCAGCTAATTACCTGCAGCTTGTATTTCATCGACATAGGAGTCGGGCATCCTTCTTTCTTGAATCTTTCATGAATGCTGCTACAAATACGTTTGCGAAATCGTATAAGATATGTGCGAATATGTAATACAGCGAGCTGAAAAATAGTAACCTGTTTAATAAATACATCGGAAACGTTGTGATATTAATTTATCGGAATAACCGATTCGATGTTGCGTGGAGAAAACGAGAAGAAAGTAGGAGAATGAGAAAGTATGAATACGCGTCGATGATTAATTTGTTTGTCTGCTGGCTTTTAACGAACAAAACGTGACATTTTCTTTTCTCTTCTTATTCGTTTCTCGAAGAAAAAGTACTTGTACGAATAAACGTAATATTCGTATTCTCGTTGAAACTCGTGTACGCACTCGTGTAGATAAATTTTCACCTAACGTTTTATTCGTTTCGCGCTTCTTCAGTCTGGTTTTTGTGTTTTTCAAACGTTTAATTTATAGGGTGCGTTTCTCCTCGCCTACTTCCTTTCGAGTTTTTCATCCAGGTCTTGTTCGAGTTTTATACGTCCTTTTGTATGTTACGTAAAACACTTTTACTCGTACGCTTGTTCGTAAATTCAATTAATTATACCATGGAAAGTTTTATTTCCCTTTCGTGTAATAAAAAGTTGTATTGCCATCTTTCAGCCAGGGTAGAGAATTTACAGATAAATTCCTTGCACTCTGAAACGCCATAAATATTTCTCCGTTTGTGTTAAAAATCAAAATATAATTATGTATTGGGTCGTCCGAAAGGTTTCTTTTCTTTTGCAAGGAAGTAATAAAAGTACAAGATTTTATCGAATTATGTATATACGTTTTGTTTTATCATGATACGAATCACAACGTTTGACAGATTAGGTTTCGTGTTTGTGTAAAGATGCATCGTTATAAAACACGTGTCTGCGAAAGAAAGACACTTTTTAACCTGATACGGAAAGATATAGAAATTTCGTTGGCATCGTAACGAGACACTACTATCGTATTTGTACACGTTGGTGAAACTTGAAACAGGTGTGAAAATAGAGGATGGAATATAGGAATTGTGCTTGTGGAACGCATATATTTCGTCAAGTATCTGAGCAGTCAATTATATTAATAAGCTACGATATGCAGCGAGATTGTCTTTTGCGGTAATTGTACGTTTGAGACTACTGTTCGTAGCGTATGTACTAATTTTTCACTGAGTATATGTTTGCAATGAATGCCTGCTGCATAGAATCAATCGAGATTTTCGAATTTCTCTTCAAGAATCTCCTGTTGTGTTTTGTCAATTTGCATACATCAAAGCTTAAAAACAATCGTTTGCGACTATATTAACCCCTTAACCTACAACTATGGGCAAACAAACAAACAAACGTAAATGTTATGGGCATAGCCCGCAGTAGACGATCCTACCAAACGTAAATATTGCGGGCATAGCCCGTAGTGCGATGATCGGGCCAAATATAATATACAGGATGGCTGGTAACTGATGGTACAAGCGGAAAGGGGGTGATTCTAGGCGAAAAAAGAAGTCGAAAATATAGAACAAAAATTCAAAAATTTAAAAATTTAAAATTTGAAGATTTAAAAATTTAAAAATTTAGAAATTTAAAAATTTAAAAATTTAAAAATTTAAAAATTTAGAAATTTTAAAAGTTTGTTCTACCTGAAGTACAATTACTTCTATTCTTCATATATGTAACAATAAAAAAATATTTATTTAATGCTATATAATTTTTAGGAGAATAAAAAAAAAATTTTAAAGTGATTGTTAGATATGATGTCTATATATACAGGGTGGTTGGTAACTGGTGGTGCAAGCGGAAAGGGGGTGATTCTAGACGAAAAAAGAAGTCGAAGATATAGAATAAAAATTTTTCGTTCGAGGCTTTGTTTTCGAGAAAATCGACTTTGAGATCCGTTATAACGTGCCGCGCGCGTACCGAGCGAAAATTCAAAGTCGATTTTCTCGAAAACAAAGCCTCGAACGAAAAATTTTTATTCTATATCTTCGACTTCTTTTTTCGTCTAGAATCACCCCCTTTCCGCTTGCACCACCAGTTACCAACCACCCTGTATATATAGACATCATATCTAACAATCACTTTAAAATTTTTTTTTTATTCTCCTAAAAATTATATAGCATTAAATAAATATTTTTTTATTGTTACATATATGAAGAATAGAAGTAATTGTACTTCAGGTAGAGCAAATAACAAAAATGGTTTTATTCAGAATTTTTTCGGTAGATTCGCCCTTTAATAACGCGATACCCTTACGACGTAGAGTGAGAAGAATCTTTTCATTCCGCACTCCTAGGCAGCCGACTCTTTTAATTAAAGATACGCTACCACTCTATCTTCCGTAGTCGTTTTAAAGTGTAAATGATAGCGCGGTTATGGTCAGAGTCGCGGGAGATAGCTTCTCGCGACGACGAAGGGAGTAGCATCGTCGTTTTATCGAAACGAGGGGCAAAGGGCAGCGAAAGCAGTTACGAAAGGGCAGAAACGCTGGAAAGTAAGTAGAAGAAAGGAAATGAACGAAAGAAGTCAGGAAGTGAAGCAACTCTGATTTTCCTTAAAAAAAAAAAAAATTTACAAAATTTATATTACGATAACGATTTCCCGTTTGCACGTAGTTTGATTAAACGCTTTCGTTATTTAAATTTCTTACGTTTGCATAAAAATTTCCAAGCAGATTCGATAAAATTTCAATTTTAAATTTTCTTCGTTCTGTCGCAAATTCACTGATTTATACTTAACCTGCGATATTTTATATTTGGTACTATATCTTCTATTGTAACCATTGTTTAAAAAAATGAAAAAAATGATATATCTATTTGTATCATTGTACATTACGTATAGTGTATTAGTTAGGGTTTATTGTTTAATATTTATCGCTATTACATCGCTAATATCTGGATATCGTATTTTCAACATCTATTGAAATGTTCCACTTTCGATTCAAGTGAAATATTCTACAAATTAATTCTTTAATATCAAAAATATTTTTTAGCTCGATAAGAATGGAAGAGAGTCGTACGATACAAATATGAAATATATCGTGTTGGAAACTAAATGATTGCTGATTTTGTTATTAGGTGGCAATGACAAAATCCAAAATTTTATATTTGTCAGGTGAAATATTCTACAAATTAATTCTTTAGTATTAAAAACATCTTTTAGCTCGATACAAATTGAAGATAAACGTACGATACAAATATTAAATATATTCTGTTGGAAACTAAGTGATTGCTGATTTTGTTATTAGGTGACAATCACTTGGTTTCCAACACAATATATTTCATATTTGTCAAATGAAATATTCTACAAATTAATTCTTTAATATCAAAAATATTTTTTAGCTCGATAAGAATGGAAGAGAGTCGTACGATACAAATATGAAATATATTGTGTTGGAAACTAAATGATTGCTGATTTTGTTATTAGGTGGCAATGACAAAATCCAAAATTTTATATTTGTCAGGTGAAATATTCTACAAATTAATTCTTTAGTATTAAAAGCATTTTTTAGCTCGATACAAATTGAAGATAAACGTACGATACTAATATGAAATATATCATGTTGGAAACTAAGTGATTGCTGATTTTGTTATTAGGTGACAATCACTTGGTTTCCAACACAATATATTTCATATTTGTCAAATGAAATATTCTACAAATTAATTCTTTAATATTAAAAGCACTTTTTAGTTCCATACAAATGGAAGATAAACGTACGATACAAATATGAAATATATTGTGTTGGAAACTAAGTGATTGCCACCTAATAACAAAATCAGCAATCATTTAGTTTCCAACACAATTTATTTCATATTTGTCGAGTGAAATATTCTACAAATTAATTCTTTAATATCAAAAGCATTTTTTATCTCGATACAAATTGAAGATAGACGTACGATACAAATATGAAATATATTCTGTTGGAAAGTAAGCGATTGCCACCTAATAACAAAGTCAGCAGTCATTTAGTTTCCAACACAATTTATTTCATATTTGTCGAGTGAAATATTCTACAAATTAATTCTTTAATATCAAAAGCATTTTTTATCTCGATACAAATTGAAGATAGACGTACGATACAAATATGAAATATATTCTGTTGGAAAGTAAGCGATTGCCACCTAATAACAAAGTCAGCAGTCATTTAGTTTCCAACACAATTTATTTCATATTTGTCGAGTGAAATATTCTACAAATTAATTCTTTAATATCAAAAGCATTTTTTATCTCGATACAAATTGAAGATAGACGTACGATACAAATATGAAATATATTCTGTTGGAAAGTAAGCGATTGCCACCTAATAACAAAGTCAGCAGTCATTTAGTTTCCAACACAATTTATTTCATATTTGTCGAGTGAAATATTTTACAAATTAATTCTTTAATACTAAAAGAATTTTTTAGCGCGATGCAAATTGAAGATAAACGTACGATACAAATATGAAATATATTGTGTTGGAAACTAAATGATTGCTGATTTTTTCATTGCCAACTAATAACAAAATCCGCAATCATTTAGTTGCCAGCCCAATAGTTTCGTTGTGCCACGGTATATCGTCATCATAAGTGAAAATTTCGAAAAGTGTACAAACTATATGAAAATTTAAATTGCAATTTAAAGGACGAAGTGGACGATATTATAAAACGTTCAAATTTATAATTTGTAATTCATGTGAACGTAAAGGGGAAAAAGTAGGAGGTTGTGCTTAAGAAAATGAACATCTTAGATGAAGGATAAAAACATTCAGAAGGTCCTTGCGGTTTAACCATTGCGTTTCCCCTTTCTTTCCTTTCTTTTTTTTTTTTGCCCCCTTTTATCCGAGACCCTTGCTCGCGAAAATGGCACTGCCTCCGTTAATTATGTCAGCAGATGGAACTCTGTAAATGGAAATCGCATCCCTTGACGATTTTCCAGGGTTTCGATGATAACATCGATAAGACTATACGACCGAAGGAACGAGTTCTTACGCTACCCGAAGCAGCCTTGTAATTCCAAAGATTACGAAAAGACGAGTTCCAGACGAGTGCCATTCTATCGAATCGTTTATCAATTTATATCGTTAGATTTACATTGTCATTCGCTGTTGCGAAACACTTTTCAAAACTAGACGTAACTTTCGAGAAAATTACTGGAAAATATCAACTTTACCTTCCATTTTCAACAGTATGGAATTTTATTGCTTCTTTTTAACATTTCCCTTCGATCTTCTAAAGCTTAGAATACGAAAATTCAGTTTACTTGTCTCTTGGAAAGGGAGCTTGGATTTTTTAATCACCGCAGTTCAAACGAATATTCAAACGTTTTAAATTCAACAACATACACTATCGTTGATATTACTGTACAAACGATAATCGGATAATTTCCGAACAAGTGAATTATCATCAACGTCACTCGCAAAGATTCGATCGAACAATCCAAATTTGTTTCTTTTTTTATTCAATATTTCACATTCACAATTTACCCAATTTGGACATTTGGTAGAATTTTTTAGTTGTTTTGGTTATCACGTGGGTGGCTACTCCCAGCGGAGTAAAATAATCCAAATGAAATAAAAATTCACGAAACTGATCGCCAAGAAGCTCGCTGTTCGCGTACGATTCCCATAAAATGTACGTTGAAAAACGCACACGCGATAAAAAGTACGACGACAAATTAACCTTCGCTCGTCTAGCTGAAGAGAGCAGGCGCTCGAAATATCAATCTAAATAATAAGCAGTAAACCGGCGAGATTTCCAGGCCAATATCCTATCGGCAGGATTGTGCAATAATCGAACGCGAACTGTCGTTGTATTATGAAACGCTGGAACGAGGAAACGCACTCGCCGGTATTTTGCATCGCGATTATTTCCAATCGGAGCCATCCGCAATGCCTATAAAGGAAACAGAAGGTGTCTGTTTCAATAAAGAACGGAATATCGAGTACACGGGGTATTCCGGGGCGCGGACATAAATTTCCCAGTGTACCTAATTGAAAGGGGAAAAGAAAACTGAGACGAGAAGAAAGTTTGCGACTTGGAGCGACGAGGAGGAAGGGAGGTGAAAACTGGAAAAGAGACGAATAGAATCGGTTTGTAAGAGAGAAAAGAGGAAGGACACGAGGGAAGAGAACCGCTTCGGGATATGTTAAACGGCTCGAGAATAGCCGGTTGCCGTTCTCCAAATAAACGACGCCAGAAGCGGTGAGGGCACACGGTAGCTTTTCGAAACAAGATTCTTCGTGTCGATGTAACTTACGATTCTCACGGCTGTTCAGCCAAATCCCTACTAACTTACTTCCACCCACGAGAACGTCGTTTAGGCTACTTTTGCCCCAAAGTATCCGAATATCTGCTTATTTTTCTCAACATGCGTTTTAATTGCAAGATCAGTCGTTCTACGTTTGTTTGGAAAATTAGAATATTTTACGTATATATTTAATTGAACGT
The DNA here is from genome assembly GCF_000188095.3 of Bombus impatiens. Classification (NCBI taxonomy): domain Eukaryota; kingdom Metazoa; phylum Arthropoda; class Insecta; order Hymenoptera; family Apidae; genus Bombus; species Bombus impatiens. Next base: position 531,244 of record NT_177184.1, on the reverse strand, counting down.
TCATTGAACTGGGACGTGTGTTATTGGACGTATAGTGGTCTCGCGGTATCGTAGTATAATTCGTAGCGCAGGTGTGATGCCTGGCAGTTGTAAATTTCAATGGCAGCAAATTAGTAGCAAGATGGGAATACAGTTTTAATCCGGTTACTCTTAGAATCGCGGACTAAAATGGTCAAATTTTGCTAAAATTTCATAATTATTCCTCTCTGATGACGAGTCCCAGCAACGTGCGATACAGGGATCCTGCGTATAACGCGTTACTGTCGAAACGCGATTGGAAAATTGGTGAAAATCTGGCACGTAATGAGAATTTTGGAAAATAAACAACGCCATTCGATATTTTTCGGAGCAAAAGTATGTCTGCTGTCTGAGAAGTTGCGTGAATTTTGGAATACCGTGATCTTTCGTTTATTTTTAGATCGCCAAGTATCAGCCCTCGAAAAGTTTTTCCTGCTATAGGAAAGTAGCAACTCGAACACTTTCTCGCTTTTAGTTAATTATTTATTGTTAATTATAATTATTATAGCGAAAAGATCGTGTACTTACACGGCATTTGTTAGGAACCTAATGGTAGCGTTGCTCAATTTATAAATGCAAATTTTTATTCGAATCAAATGTTTCTCTCTCGGATTGTTTCTCTGTGATATAAATTGCAATGGCTAAATTTGTTACAGTTATTCGGATGAATTAATTACTTACATTATTTTTAATAGTTACAGTCGCGTGTTCTTATGGTTTGATAGTTTCCTGTCGAATTTCCAACGTCCTTTATCGAACGTATTTCGCTAGATGCTATCGGTTTTTAATTAATACAGGAATTGAGATACATTGGAAAATCGATACGCTATGTATAGAATTAAAGGATTCTTTTAATTATCGATAATTAAGATTTGCGGACTTTTCGTTTCGAAGCGTTGATCAATTTATCATATTCTTTTAACACGTTTAATCGACTGAATTTGAACGAATACAGAGGAACGATGCATCGCGTGCAAGTCCGTATGAAAATAATTTTTACTATGAAACAGGTTTCCTTAAAATTTATGTTAACGTGGAAGGTACGTAACAGGTGTAACCACTCGACACAGTTTATTTGACTTCTGCATCCGGAATCTTCTTTGTAAACTAACATTTTTCAGTCTCACAATTCTTTTGGACCTCGGTTGATAAATGTTTCTTTTAAGAACGAATATATCCGACGTATGTTGGATATGCGAATATAATAAAATTACGCGAAACGAAAATTAATTACGCTATAAACTCGCTGAATTTTAAAATTCTTCATCAATCTACGGTGAAAGAACGTTTAAAATTAGCATACTCAATTAGTGTGAGTAACTTGTGTACTAAACATTTTCTATCATATTGTTTAACTTATTTTGGGGTTTATGTCACATTCGTTCGTTGCTTTCGTCGAATATTCTATTTCGTAATGTCATGGTGTCTTTTTGTGCTTCTTCTCTCTGAAACAATCTTCTGCTCATCATGCACGAGCTTAATCGCGTGAAATTCTTAATTCGCTTACCGACATTCTTAGATCTCTCGTTGTTAAGAAGAATTAGGATAGAATAGAATAGAAAGCGGACGAACAAACGTTTGAAATGAAGTATGCGTGGTTTAATTTGTGACAGGATGACAGTAACAGGGTGTAATCGTGTTTTAGGCAAAAAGAAATTTCCATCGGATCCGTCCTGTTGCCCAGCGTGCGGAGTAACTGTAAGGCCGCAGGAATTGGAGCAACATTTCGCTCAGGAACTCGACCGACTTTACAAGATATCGTCGGCATCCTCTCGAGCGCGAGCGTCAAGGTCGAGTTTGCCTCCTGGCCATCCTCAAGACCATCCCCATGGACCGATGCTCCATGCCCCATCAGCCGCTGATGGAACGCCTCATGGAAGATGGGAGACTTACAAGAGAATTAAAGCCAATAGACAGGTAAATGAATAGTGTAGTATCATGGACAAATGACTTAAGAAATATCGGGTGAAATATTGCGGGAAGGTTTAAGTGCCGTTAGGCCAAAAAGGTCCTGGCAGTTTTTATCAGGTGAACGATAAACAATGTTGCGAGAAGGCCTATTTGTCGTTAGACCAAAAAGGCCTGGGAGTTTTGCCGGGTGGTTGTCACCTGCACAGTTGTGAGTGGAGAGTCGTGAGTTGTGAGTCAAGTTGAGATAATTGTGAGTTGACAGTTGAGTTGAGATAGTTGCGAGATGAGAGTTGAGTTGAGATAGTTATGAATTGAGAGTTGAGTTGAGATAGTTGCGAGTTGAGAGTCATATGGTGAAGAGTCGAGTTGAGTTAGTTGTTAGTTGAGAGTCGAGTTGAGATAGTTGTGAGTAGAGAGTTGAATGGAGATAGTTGTGAGTAGAGAGTCGAGTTGAGATAGTTGTGAATTGAGAGTTGAGTTGAGATAGTTGTGAGTAGAGAGTCGAGTTGAGATAGTTGTGAATTGAGAGTTGAGTTGAGATAGTTGTGAGTAGAGAGTCGAGTTGAGATAGTTGTGAATTGAGAGTTGAGTTGAGATAGTTGTGAGTAGAGAGTCGAGTTGAGATAGTTGTGAATTGAGAGTTGAGTTGAGATAGTTGTGAGTAGAGAGTCGAGTTGAGATAGTTGTGAATTGAGAGTTGAGTTGAGATAGTTGTGAGTAGAGAGTCGAGTTGAGATAGTTGTGAATTGAGAGTTGAGTTGAGATAGTTGTGAGTTGAGAGTCATATGGTGAAGAGTCGAGTTGAGTTAGTTGTTAGTTGAGAGTCGATTTGAGTTAGTTGTTAATTGAGAGTCGAGTTGAGATAGTTGTGAGTAGAGAGTCGAGTTGAGATAGTTGTGAATTGAGAGTTGAGTTGAGATAGTTGTGAATTGAGAGTTGAGTTGAGATAGTTGTGAGTTGAGAGTCATATGGTGAAGAGTCGAGTTGAGTTAGTTGTTAGTCGAGAGTCAAGTTGAGATAGTTGTGAGTAAAGAGTCGAGTTGAGATAGTTGTGAGTTGAGAATCCAGTGGTGAGAAATCGAATTGTGAGGAATCGAGAGTTGAGTTGCCGAGTTGTTTTCAGTTGTAGACTATTAGTTGTGAGTTTTGAATCAACTATTTAACTATAACACATTATTTAGTTCACGTTAAGTAACCATCGTTTCCCGTTTAATCCATTATAAATAGATCCATCGATCAATAAAATTATCATATAGGATAGTAATCATTGGAAACCCTAATTTCTAATATTTCTAAATAAATAAAAAAATCCTACACTAATCAACAGTTTTTCACTACTATACAGTCACAGATTAATAATTAACATACACTAAAGTTAAGTTTGCAATACGATTTAACGAACTCAGCGTTAAACATCGTATAAATATGAAGGAGAATGTGAAAAAATCAGGCTGAAGTTGAGAAATTCATTCATTTAAAATGAAACCCCTGGAGGAACAAAAAAAAGTCTTTGTCGCTTAAAAATTAATTACCCAATCGGTTCTGCTAAAGATAAAAAGATACATTTCCTTTTATTAATTTGTCAATGTTATTCTTCGATTGTACATCAACTTTTATTCCGAATTTTGTCGATATAGCGTGATTACGCCTGTCACGATATTTCTAAAAAGTGGTTCGTAAATATGTGCAGGCTAGAATCCGTGTGAAGAACCGGAAACGGAAAGCGGATGAACCTTCTTGCCCCGTTTGTAGCGAGAGGCTATCTGGCACGCCGGAGGAATTGAATCAGCACGTCGAACGATGCTTGAACAAACACAATAATGGAAATCCCGCTGGTCAGAATAATTTGGACGAAGAGGAGGTGGACGTGGAGGGCGATGCTGAAACTTTCGAAGAGTATGAATGGGCTGGTCAAAGAAGAGTGCGGGCAACGTCGATGCTCGTCGGAGGATTTTCTGGTAAATTAAAGCGAATAAATCGTTCTTCAACAAGATCTATAGCTTTCATTTTCATAATATCACATTTTCCTAGTCGTATTCGTGTTTCTTTTTAAATCCTATTATTTCTGTATAATTTTTCTTGAGAGGTTCAAAACGTATTCACTGCACGAACAAGCTTTTCTTCCTCTCGAATCCATACGTCTGACAGTCGTTAAATAGATGATACATTTATACTGTACGTGTGAGAGTGTTTGTGAGCGTCGAAGAACGTCCAGGTCCCGGTTGGGACAAAAGCGATTAAAAGCGATCAAAAGCGGCTAGAAGTTATTAGAAGCGATCAGAAGAAAAGAAACAAGCAAACAAGCGAGTAGGTCGTCGAATCGTTCAGAGAGTAACGTACACGAAGAGCAAAATAATTTGTAAAGAAATTTGAAACTTTTTGTTTTTCCAAATCCTCTCTGTACCTTAACAAATAATCGTTGACTCGATCATCTGGCATTTGGATTGAAGGCAATCGAGGATTATCGGACTTAAACAATTGCATATTACGATGTTGTGATCTGATTAATTACTTAAAGATTACGGTTAAGCGAGACTAATCCACGTCTTAATCGTTCTCACGGTATTATATTTAACATCAGATTAATAATTTTCTCCTTTTAACAAAACATCGAACGTTGTATGAGATTTGTAGAAATGCTCTGTAGTATTGTGAAAAAAAGGCCTAATTGGAGATAGATCGGATCATAAATACAGTGTCGTCTACCCTTCAGTTGTTAGTTTACGTCGAAGAAAGCCTATGTGACTAAGATCACCTAGTTCTCGCGGAGCATGGGCGTGGTGAGATTAAAGAAAAAAGAAAAGAACGCCAGAGGAGAAGGACGATTTTGGGATCAAAGAGCGCTAACCGAGAGGTGGGAGTGTGTGAATCGAGAAGCGAGTGTGAATCGAAAGTCAGAGTTAGTGGAGAAGTCGAGGAGTAGAGTTGTTAGCGTTGCTGAGAGATAGAGTTGTTAGCGTTGTCGAGTTGCTTGAATTGAAGTACGATTCTTGTATTTAGTTCCAGTTAAACAACCATCGTTTTTTGTCTAATTGATATCTGTACAGTCAATTTATTGTAAATAAATTGTAAATAATGGGCGAAAAATGTATACCTAAAGTTCATTGCTTGTTGCGTTCGTAGCTGCAGGTTTGGCGACCTCATCGAGCAATCGTTCAACCGCTGGCAACGGTGGATCTAATCAGCAGGAAGAGGAAGACGTGGACCTGGTGGTCGATGGCGACGACGCCGCCGAGTTTGGACCTGCACAGTATTCCGAAGCCGATGTGATCGCGCCACGTATGGATGGCACGCCGAGAGAGCAAAAGGAAAGAGACGCTCTTCGAGAAGCCGTGATATCGCCAAACGCGTCCAACACGCCTCACACGCCGCACACACCCGAACAAATCGGTCAAGGTTTGGTCGAGGTGAAACCGGAACCAGGAACAGCGACTCCTCTTGGCCAGAACGAACAAGACGAGAGTGCCTCGACGTCGCCTAGAAGGGACGGTGACACGCCAGTAATCGAGGCTCTTCGAGGCAGAATTCGGGAATTAGAAGCGGAAATGCGTGGCCAACCGTTTAAGTGTCTCATCTGCATGGTAAGTTCTTGCTAGTGGCAGATTCATTAGCGTAGATAATTATGGAAAGTGGCATAAATCGTATATTTTACGTCTCGAGATATTTAACGTTGCGTGCTTGACGTCTAAACTGACTATCATGGTTTAGCGAGGCAACAACCGACTCGATGCAACAGTTGAATTTCTGCCACTTTGCAAAGATCATTTCAGATTATCGTGATGTAAATTCAAAATGATACACGCATTTTTCTTTTTAGATTCTTTAGATTCCTGATTTAGACCACGACTGTCATAATTTATTTACTTCCCAATGGGACTACAAGTCATTCGGTTACATATCTTCTCTTACAAACTGCATCTCTTCCGCCATCTCTTCATACTAACTTACATAGATTCTTCGTTTATGAGTCTTTTTGTTGTTATTAAGTTATTAGAGACCAAGCAGTAAAATGCAGTAAAAGGCATTTCATTTTCGTGGTTATCTTCCAAAATGATCTTTCAAATTTTGGAATCTCTTCACGCCATGATATTTGATACACTTTTTATTTGTTACAAAATACTCATGTACGGATATGTACGTGCATTGGTTTGGCAGCTAAATGATCGCAATCACTTAGTTGCCAGTTCAATACATTAAACCTGCTGTCATCCTCATTTCTTCTTCGGTTAGTATCTCTTCGGATATCTTCTTTTTTCCGAACTATTTTGTTCATAGAAAGCGTGAAACGCACGGAACGTCCAACAAATTTAGTTGGATAATAAAATATTTAAATACTATGTATATCGTAATGATATCTGTTGAAATTGAACACTTTTGGATAATGTAGAATTAAGAAAGACAGCAGGGTTAAAATGTAACATTATACTGTCTATTATAAATATATTTACTGGATATTATTTGTTACGCTTCTCATAGATCTAGCTTCTTAAAACATTGTCTTCTTCTTTCTAATATTTCTGTTCTCAAGCTTTTCACCTAGTAATTCTTCCGTTTCTTCCGTTCACGTAGCAATTTTATTAAATAATTTCCGAGACTGAGAAAACACAGAAGCGATAAATATGAAGCTCGTTGCTTGCTAATTAACAAAAATATTTCATTCTTTTATGTCCTCAGGAACAGTATAAAAAGCCTGTGACTTCGGTTTGCTGCTGGCACGTTCATTGCGAACAATGCTGGTTGCACACATTGGTGAGTTACCAGTATTTTGCTAAATTTACATTTATAATACGTCTTTGAATATAATTTCTCTTTTCTTTTCTTGATTATAGTAATTCGTATATGAAACGTTCTCACCAAATAGAAAGTATACTTTGACAAAATTTCTCGTCATTTAATTAATTTACTTGAATTATTTATTATTTCCAGAATTTCAATGAGTAAAATTGAAATTCCGAATAAAAATTGAAGAAAGGCATTGATCATTGTCTAAACGATATATTAACAATTCTTTCTCTGACACGTTGCTCTCGATTCACCTGTGGAATATATTTTAAACGTTGCTTATTATCTTATACGTTACACAAAGAAATATATCGCAATTATTATCATAATATTTCATTGATATTTAATTACATCAAACATAAAATAATGAATAGTAAATCTCATATCTAAAATCATTTTATATAAACACGATGAAATAATCGTTCGATATGCTATCAAATTATCATACTCCTTAAAACCTAGTATTATTTCTCGATAGAAACTGTTCCTGTCAAAATTCTTCTTTCTTCTCCACTCCAAAAAAAAAAAAAAAAAAAAACGCCCATTGCGATATAAATGTTTTTCAACTTTAATCGCATTGAATTATTTTATTCGATTTGCCGCTAATATATCTTTGCCATACGGTACAACTGTCAGAGAAAGAAAGCTGAGAATAGATAGGAAAAAATTTGTTGAGGAGAGTTGTCCCTTTCAGGGTGCGAAAAAGCTGTGTCCACAATGCAACATGATAACGTCGCCTTCAGATTTGCGACGTATCTACATGTGAAGGAAGTCGCGTGTGCCAAACAAGAAATTGGGTTGTCCGTAGAAAAATAATGGTCGATTTTTTGCCAAAGAATCGACGCGTTTCGATATGACTCGATCGTGTAAATATCTGTATATATTTATGCGTCACGTTAAATTAACTCCTTTTAGATTTACCACGTACGAATTATGCACTTAGTAGCGTTAGTAAATTAAGCCGTGAAAGGCGCGCGCGAATCATGTCTCGATCATGCTTTATCGCTCGTCGCGCAGACCAATTTTCATCCTGCTATAATATATAGAAATATATATAGAAAAATATTTCCTCCTCTGATAAGTTATCGTATAATGTTAGTCGACAAGTTGCTACGCTACTCTTCACAAGTATTTGGACACCTGCGATTCGATCAAAAAATTCATATTTTTTTTTATTTATCAACAACGTTTCTCTATTCTTCGCCATTTTTCTCTTCTCTTAAAACAATTATCGCGAAGATATTTTCTTTCGTCTATGCGAAATTGAAAATAAAACGAGGAATATATCTGTATTACATAAATTCAATGTATAATTATTTAATTTCCTATACTTTTAATCGTTCCTCTTTAATCTATAACAGTTAACAATTATTTTCTTCGTTGAGATAAATATCTTCCCCCTTTTTCTCTTCTCATAGGTGACAAATTATGTCAAGACAATTATCGCGAAGATATCTTCTTTCGTCTATGCGAAATTGAAAGAAAACGAGGAATATATCTGCGTCACATAAATTCAATGTTGTAATGAATAATTATAATTATTTAATTTCCTGTACTTTTAATCGTTCCTCTTTAATTTGTAATAGTTAACAATTATTTTCTTCGCCGAGATAAAAATCTTCCCCCTTTTTCTCTTCTCATAGGCGGCAAACTATGTTAAAACAATTATCGCGAAGATATCTTCTTTCGTCTATGCGAAATTGAAAGAAAACGAGGAATATATCTGCGTCACATAAATTCAATGTTGTAATGAATAATTATAATTATTTAATTTCCTATACTTTTAATCGTTCCTCTTTAATTTATAACAGTTAACAATTATTTTCTTCGTTGAGATAAATATCTTCCCCCTTTTTCTTTTCTCATAGGTGACAAATTATGTCAAAACAATTATCGCGAAGATATCTTCTTTCGTCTATGCGAAATTGAAATAAAACGAGGAATACATCTGCATCACATAAATTCAATGTTGTAATGAATAATTATAATTATTTAATTTCCTATACTTTTAATCGTTCCTCTTTAATCTATAACAGTTAACAATTATTTTCTTCGTTGAGATAAATATCTTCCCCCTTTTTCTTTTCTCATAGGTGACAAATTATGTCAAGACAATTATCGCGAAGATATCTTCTTTCGTCTATGCGAAATTGAAAGAAAACGAGGAATATATCTGCGTCACATAAATTCAATGTTGACCTGTAATGAATAATTATTATTGTAATGAATAATTATTTAATTTCCTATACTTTTAATCGTTCCTCTTTAATTTATAACAGTTAACAATTATTTTCTTCGTTGAGATAAATATCTTCCCCCTTTTTCTTTTCTCATAGGTGACAAATTATGTCAAGACAATTATCGCGAAGATATCTTCTTTCGTCTATGCGAAATTGAAAGTAAAACGAGGAATATATCTGCGTCACACAAATTCAATGTTGACCTGTAATGAATAATTATAATTATTTAATTTCCTATACTTTTAATCGTTCTTCTTTAATTTGTAATAGTTAAGAATTATTTTCTTCGTTGATATTTGCTAACTGTAATATGGTTGAGTACAGTAAGATCAAAATTACATTAAAAAGTTCCAATTGAAGAACTTATTTTCTTATCAGTACAGAATTATTATATTATTACTAATATAATAATATAAATATAATATATATATATATATTATTATATATTATTCTATAAATATGCAATGATTTGTGTCCAAATATTTATGTACGGTAGCGCACGTTATTTTGCGCGATACTTATTTCAAGACTTAAGAACCGAATGACAGACATTTAGAATATTACGAACACAGATATTCGAACAATTTAATTATAATCGTTACAATTAATCGTTTCATCTAGTTCTGCCGTATAGTTTCAAATAATTAAGAAATCTGTTAAAAGGAGGAATGCTTGCAGTAAAACCGAACACGACGAACTTTTACACTCGATCGTCGATTGATTAAAGTTCGGGGACGCATCATCGCCAAGCATCTTCGTCGAATCTGCTCCTAATCGAAGACTATTCGCGCGTACCTGAAATTCCTAGGTGTCATTTCGAACGACTAACGTCTACATTAAAGTCGCCCCTTTTCGCCGGATCTACCGTTTTTCTCTTGAAACAATGTATCTGTGTCTACGATTCATCGAGTTCAATTTACAAAGACGAATATTATGTATGTGTAAAATATAATCGACAACTTTGTTAAATCAGCTATTTCCAGTAGGCTTTCCGTAACCGTGAAAGAGGACAAAGAAAATAGTCGGAAATTATCGTATTTAAAATACGAGCAGCACTCACCAACACTACGTGGAAACACGAGTCTCTTAAACGTTTATTACGAATGTCCAATCTTCTTTTAAGCCGAACCTAACGAACCGATTAATTTAATTCGAGGCGCACAAACGATATGGAAAAATGCGAAGAAGAATAACGACGAGTATGCATTTTCTTTCTAATGTATGATATGTAACATTCAGCTACTATATGCGAGTTAGGCAAAACACTACACAATGTAAAGAGCAGGCAATATTAAGTTTTCTCATTAGGTTTAATTATTTTTTTATTTTTATCCATGGAAACGTATATTTATTCTATTTTATCAGCAATAAAGAACAATTTATTATCGATAGTATCTGTTCGAAAAAAAAAAAAAAGAAGAAGGAGAAGCTAGATTTTATATTATTTATAGTATGTTTCCTATCGTTACCAGGGTTCGATCGTCCATTTTTCCAAATACAAATTTTCCTTGAGGAATACTTCTTTAATTGTCTACGATCGATAGAGAATATTCGTAATGGACGATTAATTCGTTGTACGGATAAGATGCACGTTAAAAAGAAACGAATTAAAAAGGCAATATACGAGGTGAACTTGGTTTTTCTTCTTTTTTTTTTTTTTCTTTTAATTTCCGTTGTAAAATACGCACTGTTTGCAGGCTATGGCGAAATCGATAAATCACAAGACGATACACCAGTGTAATCCAATCGACCAAAGTTACGATACAAACAAACAGACAAAAAAATGTGGATAAGTTAATAATTGATATCTATTAAAAGGAATAACGCAAGCTCGCCTGTTTTTCCCTTGTCTTATGCATGTAAAACGGAAGGAACGTTGTTTATTTTGACTAGAAAAATTCGCGGAGGAAAGTACGAAGAGGGAGAGAATAAAGAAATGCAGATGAGAAAGGAAGGGAAAGACGGACCAACGCGTATATCAACGATCGATCTTCTTTCGAAAGATTCGTTTCTTATTTTCTAAGTATATCATTGTTCCATCTGCTAAATCATCGATACAATGATCAGCGATTAAGCGAACCAGTGAAAAATGACGAAAAATTGTTTGACATTGAGAAGACAGATAATTCGACTGGACATGGCTCGATGAGTTATGTTACATTGGAAATATTTGAAATTTTATTGTTAATATCCAGCATAATATTAACAATTTTATTGTTAATATTAATTTTCTTGTTAATATCCAGCTTTCGTAATATTTCATATTATAATTATCAGTTACAAATTTTCTTTCGTCGCTTCTCCCACGTTCGAAGTAACAAAATTTAACGACCGAAACATTGCACGCGCGTCCAATCGAATTTTGTCACTCGTTGTTGATAAAACGTGAAACGAACTTGCGATAAGCAAATTATCTTTGTTTCGAGACGAAGTACGCAGGTCGATCGACCGCAGTGATATGCACAAGTCCAAGAGTTCCTTGGATGCTGGTCAATGTTTTTTAAAACAATAGAAACGTCCGAATTTTCTCTTCTTCTGCTTCTCTGTCCCCTGTTGATCAAGATTTTAGATTGCTGCGTGTCCCCTCGTGCACGCCGAGAAAGTTCTTGTAAATACATACAGAAATCGAGTTAAAACCAGCAGGAGAAATCGGCTCCCCGTTGCGAGCGTTGTTCTGTAATCGAAATAAAACGATCATGGAATGTAGAACTATCGTTTACAATCAGTTTCTTCGTCGCCTTGTTCTTCTTCTGCACGAAATTCATTTCCTTCCATTTCAACGATACGCTGTGCATCGATGGAATATTACGATCAACGTTCCAACAATTTTCAAGCTGAAACGCAGTCAAAGGTACGTACTGCTCATTTTTCTTTTTTAACGATTACTTCTAACGATTAATTCTCAGAATCAAGTGATCGAAACGAAATATTTGCTAATTGAGATTGGAAACTTTACTTTTTAGAATTGTCACATGCGTTTGTATAATGTAACATATGGACGATAAATCGTAAATGTTATCGATATTAATCGATGAAATGGAACGTTTATTTATATCGTCGTTAGCTCTCTGCTTTTAACTTTCTTCTGTTTCTTTTCAGTGGGAAATTAATTTTATTCATAAAATTTGAACATTCCTCGTATCGATTAACAATTTTGCCCAACAAAGCAACTCGATTGTTTGCATATGATAATAGACACTTTCCAAATGTGGAAAATGTGGAGAAGGCTTTTAATCGCAATTCATAGGAAGATAAAGTATACAGGAAGACCTGTTTTCAAGGTATCGATACTATTCACAGCTAATCAGCTTATTTTGTTTCAGTATAATAGGAAAGTAATTATTAATGCGTGTAACGACCCAGGCATTTATTCAAGCCCATACTAAATAGTTAAGTTACGTACTAAATTACATATTTAATTGTAATACGTGCAATTAAGGCATCAGAAAAGTCTTCCCAGTGAAATTGTCCATCTTTGAATTTTGAATAG
>NT_177184.1:510823-518383 GCF_000188095.3 Bombus impatiens | reverse complement strand
TTTCTGAAAAATGATCATTCTTAGTCTCATACTAAATAGTTAAGTCACATATTAAATTACATATTTAATTGTAATACGTACAATTAAGGCATCAGAAAAGTCTTCCCAGTGAAATTGTCCATCTTTGAATTTTGAATAGGTTTCTGAAAAATGATCATTCCTAGTCTCATACTAAATAGTCAAGTTACATATTAAATTACATATTTAATTGTAATACGTACAATTAAGGCATCAGAAAAGTCTTCCCAGTGAAATTGTCCATCTTTGAATTTTGAATAGGTTTCTGAAAAATGATCATTCTTAGTCTCATACTAAATAGTTAAGTCACATATTAAATTACATATTTAATTGTAATACGTACAATTAAGGCATCAGAAAAGTCTTCCCAGTGAAATTGTCCATCTTTCAATTTTGAATAGGTTTCTGAAAAATGATCATTCTTAGTCTCATACTAAATAGTTAAGTCACATATTAAATTACATATTTAATTGAGGCATCAGAAAAATCTTCCCAGTGAAATTGTCCATCTTTGAATAATTTTGTAAAAAATGATCATACCTAGAGGAATCAGTGTGAGGTAACTTTGGAAGGCGAAACCTCTACTTTCATATTTTTACGTTCATTTCGTTTGAACCTGATGAACCTACAGCAAACAATGGAGCGAAAAAGTAAATATTGGTTTTTCCTTGGAAATTTTACAAAATCGACTCTTCTGCGATTAATAAATTTCTTTCTAACTCGAGTTATTATGAATTTCAATTTGCATTTATATTTAGACATTTTAAACATTTTTCTTATTTCATCATCTTCCAGTAAACAGTGTCAAGTGGCAGTAGAATATCCTGTTTCCTTATATTCGGATATTACTACTTTATTTCCATTTTCTCCAAAATATAGCGCAGTGCGCCATTCTAAATACTTTTGTGTCGACTATTTTCACATTAAAACAGTCCAAACTCTGCTGCATTATATTCCAATATTGCTACTTCACTTTCATTTCTTTTAAAATAGGACGAAGCAATATTTTAAATACGAATTTTCCCTTGGAATATTTTCACCTTAGAATAATCCAAGTATTTATATTCTAAGTATCGCTACTTTGTGTCTCTTTCCTTTAAGATAGCGCAGGAGGCAATTTCCAACATTTTTACGGTAGAATAATCCAAAATTCTTTACTTGCATTTCCTTTAAAATATACACAACGCGGATTATTATTTTAAATATCTTTACATAGAATATTTTCAGATTAAAGTAACCCAAGGTTCTTTATATTCGAGTATTACTACTTCATTTTCATTTCTTCCAGAATATACAGAAGATATTTGCATATAACTTTAGTCCCTGACGAAGCGTCCATCTGTAACATTCTACGTCTTATTTTCACAGTGTCAAATTTTTACATAAATCTGAATTTATCGTTAACTCTGAAACTCTTAGCTTAACTCTGTCGATATTGCTATAAATGTATCGATCGTCTGTACGCAAAGCATGCAACAACGACTCTGTCCCTGCGTTAATAAATTAAATCTCTAAAAAAAATAAGAAACCAAAATTGACAGAAAAAGGTGAAATAAGTTTCTGTAGCAGAAGCTGCAGCGCAAACTCTACTGCCACTGGCTACGTGGCAGGAAACGTTTCCTTTAATTTCCTCTTCTTATCTAACCGCGAGGGCAGAGAATACTCTGAAAACGATATTCGCGTAGAACACGAGGAATATGAAGCGCGAACAAGGTCGGGCCGAGTGGTCGGGAGGAAAAAAGCTGCCGCAAAATGGCTGTAGCCCGCTAGAAGCTTGTTCCACTAGCTTGGAGTAGGTGGAACTGGAAACGAAGGTGGGGCCGTGCGGTTTGCAGGTGCGCTTTCGCCAAAGGATCGCGTATGGATCGACTCTTTTCACCGTGGATAAAGACAGCCCCTGCTATGAAGAGAAGAGAAGAGAAGAGAAGAGAAGAGGAAAGGAGAGGAAGAAGAGAGGCGGGAACCAAGCGGTAGAATAACATTTTACCAGAGGCAAAAGAAGAACAACATTTTTACGGAAACTAGACTGCTGCTAACCGTGCGCCAAGTTCCAGCGAGAACGTGTCGTATAATACGAGACAGAGGAAGAAAGAGAGAGAGAGAGAGAAAGAGGGAGAGAGAGAGAGGGAACGATAGAAATGGGGAAAAAGTACAGAAGAGGGAAGGTTGGAAAAAGTCCGGGAAAACGAGGAGCATAGTAAGAGGTGGGATTGTAGGTGGAGGCGGAACTGAAGGCTCCGCCTATGCTTTCCATCCTCCACCTGCCACCAGTTGACCTCTACTTACGCGCCAATTCACGTGCCACTACTACCTTCCACACTTCACCACCTCTGCTCATTTCCTCGGTACCCACTGCTTTGTTCCCTGCCCGATCTCGTTTAAACTCCTCTTCCACCTGACATCGGTTAACCTCAGCCAAGGGGCTTTTTCCCACACTCGAAATTTCCCTTACTCGTTCGATACTCTACGTGACCCCGGTCGTGTAGCTCGAGTATTTTCACGATATTACCAGGCCAGTGCCACAAATATACAGGTTCGACTCTCTTCGGTTCGATCCTTCAATTTTTTCCATCCCTCTATCTTGCTGTCGTTTTAGCCACACGGAAGATTCGTAGCGTTTCAAGGGAATAATATACAACGTAAAATTCGCACGAGATACGAGTCGAGACGCATAACAGTGGCAATTTTTCTGCATTTTTCGAGTAGCTTTTAATGGTGAAATATACCATGGGAATGAAAGTGTACAAATGTTCCTTCGTATTTTACTGGAATTTGAAGTTTCTCTTAGCGTTAGAAAATATCATCGAGTTGAAAATGATCGAAAGAACGCAGTTTCTAAGCTACCGCGTAATGGCATCTTAGCGAAGATCGCCATTCGCGTGTTGCTCGTCCCATTTGTCTGATGTGAAAGCTAATTGACAAAGGAATTGTACAACGGTTGATGGACGATTGGACGTTATATCGAGATGTCCGATCAGAGTCGAATGCTGGTGCTTGTTTATCGAGGGATTTGATTTTAATCCTGTGCCTAGTTCCTGCCACGTAATAAAATGGCCAGAACAATAACTGCGCTTCCACTACCAAAGGAACGGTACCAAATAACAAGCTGCTTCTCAAGCCGATTTTATTCTAACAACCATCATCTGCTGTAGCCACGATATAAATCGTTTGTTCGATTACAAAAGAAACAGAACAAATGAAAAATCGATAAATAGAAAATCCATTTCCGAGCAAAGCTTGTTTGAACAGCCCAGACTGCTCGTCTTCTACAGAGAACTCGTTTCTGCCAGAGAAACATTACGAAACAACAATTATTTTCCAACCAGACTTTGCTCTAATAACTCGAGCGGTTGCTCTTCCCTGGCCGTAATATGCCACCATCTCTTCGTCTACCAAAGAGACGGTACAAACTTAACAAAGTGATCTTTCAAGACGCAACATGCATATTCGTAGTCTACGACAAAATTGTTATCTTTCATATCCACAAGCATCGCGACGTACGAAGAAAAAGTATACCAAGTAAGTTGCAAAATGAACAACGATGTAAACGTACTATTAGGTCGTCCGAAAAGTTTCTTTCGTTTTGTAAGGAAATAATGGACGCAGAAGATTTTTGAATTACGTATAATCCATTTTGTCCTATGAAAATAAAGATCGTAACGTTCGACGGATTAGGTTTCACGTTTGTATAAAAATGCATCGTTGTAAGGGACGTGTCTGTAAAAGAAAGACACTTTCCGGACAACTTAATACTCGAAGCTGTACAGTGAAACGTATCTTGCAGAGCAGCGCGACGAGTGGAGGAAAGAAAATGCGCGATATCATGGAGAATACCATGCAGTGAAGGAAAGAGCGGAGGAATAAAGAAAAGGGGAATAAGATGGAAATAAAAGAAGCAATCGCGTCGGCGTCTCGCGAGCGTCTGACGGTTGGGAGCAAGGGTGGCATCGGATGCGTCGGAGGCGTCGGCGTAACCACGAGGAAGGGCGTGTTTCTGGGAGGAAAAGCGAAACGGGTGGCCGTACGACGGCGCAAGTCAAGCACCTGTTTTCGACGCCTGCGAACTCGAGCGTAAGGGACCTATGAAACCGGTTGCGACCGCCTACCATCCTATCGAAACCAACGGAATCCGCATCCCTGAAGAACCTCTTCCACCTATCCACCTATCCACCTAGCCGTTTACCCACCTACGACCTCCGATAACTTCACCGACCACCAGATTCAGACCAGTCAGAGACGAGAAACACGCAGCTTTTTCCTCGTTTCTCCTTTCTCCACCTACTAACAAATTTCTCTATCTTGCTCTTTTAGTTGTATACACAGATTCGTAGATAGACAGCTCGAACGATATCTTCTCTTTCCAACCGACGTGTGCATCCCTCGGTTAACTGTCCCCCTTTCTTTCCGCTCTATTTTCGTTCCTGTCTGTGTCGACGAGCATATCTACCCGCTTCTGTTCTACTGTTTTATCGTTGCTACGATTTCGTAATTATTTTTTATATGTTCGAGATATGTCGTATCGTAAGTATAGGCTAGTAATGGGATTTCTAATTTGCTGCCATTGATAGACTATGGATTTCGCTGTAAATTCGTATTTCTTACGATGTAACCGAGAGAAACTATAGGTAGAAAATTGTTTTACATACCAAGTAACAAGTATCGTAGTAGGTTGTTCGAAAAGTTTCTCTCATTTTAGAAGGAAATAATAGACGCACGATGTTTTTTGCTTTATATTAGTTTATCGAATTATGCACGAACGTAATAAGAGAAATAGAAGGAAATGGATGATACCTAATTCAATAAAATAATATAAAACAGAAATTGTTGTTCATCTATTATCAACCTAATCTTTATCATCTATTATCAACCTAATAGAAAACCCTATGCTTTGGGTATTTCGTATAGCCTCTTGTATCGTGTGCATTCTGTGCAATTTTGCGTCGTTAAGTTTCCAGTAACTGCGTAAAAATCCACGGTCTATCGATTGGGTATGTGGATTGGTAAGTTGGAGAAAACGATGGTCCGAATGCATATGTTTCTGACAGTTCATGTTGCAGTGAATAGGATCGAAGAAGAAGAAAGATGTGTAGGGTCCTGTGATAAAAGATACGTATTAGACAGTGTGCGTGATACTGGATATTCCATATATTTGTACGTACATTCTGTATATTTTGGCATCTTTAAGTTTTACATACCCACATACACAAATATTTGCGTTCCAGATGACGTTATGTTTGTGATAGATGAGCAACGAAAAATTGTCGAGGTTAACCGATTGAAGAACGAGTGGATAAATTTGTAATAGAAAAGTATATTGAAATAATTAAAAGTATAAGTATATGTTGAAAATGACAACGTGAGTTCGCACTCGCTATCCATATACAGATGCGCTAGTTACAATAAATAGTAACTAGAAAATAGTTCTAGATATAATCGATAGATTTAATCGATAGGTTTAAGCTATTCTTTTGTTTTTATCCCTAGTCCATATAAAAAAGTGCAAGAAAGGTTATTCGGCTCGGAACGGTGTGATAAATTTATCCGAAGAATAAACTAATAGCTATTGTGATCCCATCTCTAAATACAGAAATAACAACAGTATAAGTATAAGTATAATGTGTAAGTTTATGCTGATTCATATCCTTAGTGTTATCTCTTAGTGTTATTAGACGATGGAATGATAGGGAGCAGGTTCATATATTTATAACAAAAGGACATTACCAAGAAAGGTAAGCTTATAGCTTGGGCTAGAAGCTACAGGGAACATAAATAGAAATCTATTTATTAGTTCCTTTGTTCCTAGACCTTGCAACCCAAAACATAAAGTATACTTAAGGGTACAATAATATGCACCGCTCCTTATTTACAATATTTCTGCGTAATAGCAGTCTCCAGGTCACGGATGTACGTAAATAAAGATGTAGAATTTTTCTTGAAGCAGTTACTTCGACAAAAATGGACAATCGCGTAGCCAAGAAATAAAATGAAACGATAGTGTTGAAAATTGAAACAGATCATCTTTCGACAAATTTCGTCAGCGTTCCAGAGAAAATGGTGAAATCAAACATTGCAACAATTAGTTGTAATAACTATGATGATAGCATAAGAAATCCATGTAATTAATAATAACGATATATATTAATCGCAGATTGAACAACTAAATTTTTCCCAGCAATTAAAAATGTACAAGCATAGAAAAAAGAAATTTATTACGCCACATTGTTAAGAAATAAATGGTAAGCGTGACGCGTACGATGTAAACTGTGCTAAGTTTCACAGTTCGTATGATAAAAAGCCTGTGTATCGTTATTCATGGTTACAGGTACGATACATCTAACGATGACAAGTTACGGATCGTGTTCTTCCTGGTGAATGCAAATTTATTCAATGAGAAGCAGCCAACCGTGTTTAAGTGTTCGTTTTATGCGCACTGTTTGACAATAACAATCTATTTTACAGCCTTCTCGTTATCGATACATAGACGACACATCTTTTCTACGAGAAAAAGCTTCCGCTTTCCTAACTGCTATTACGAATCAACATTTTTGAATGCTTATGACTGGTCCTCGATTTTTACCCAACAATTCGTACCGGTTCCCGAGACATTCGATCTGAAACATTTTTCAAAGGTTTTGTGGCAATCAGATCTGCCTGTTTCGAAAATACTGTTTTGAGAGAAACGAATTTAAACTACAGTTTTCGAAATCGTTGAACAATCGGAAAATTGTTCGCGTGAAAGTAAATCGAAAATATATATTTCCCCGTATATATCATCGAGAGTTAACATTTTTCGCACAGAGCTCCGTTCTCGAGAAAATTAAGTTTGAATATTCGTCTAGTATTTCTCTATATGCATTCCACATACAACGCTCTATTTCCTTTCTCCTACATTCCCAATATTTCATATCCTCCATATATCTTGACACATATAAACCAAATAAACACAAAAGAATATGTTTCTAAATAAAGAAGATTTATGGCATAAAATGCAGACCACAAATTGGACACAGGAAATCGTCATTTCGCAGGAACAAAGTTTACTATCTCGTAAGATGAAATTTGTCTTCGCCCATAGAGTCATTTCGTTGGCCACATTTCAGCGGGTGTTGTCAGTTAGGTAGTCGAAGCGACTGGGAAATCATCGCTTTGGCAATTCTAATTTAGCAAGTTGGAATAACTATCGGACTAGTTTGTACAACTAGCGTGGAAAACTATGTGTGGAACACGGGATAAAGGAGACAAGGAAACGATATAACGAATGATTTTTAATAAACATATTATTTATTTAATTTTTATATAATATATAATCATCGATACTTTTAGTTTGCATTTTTAATCCAATCATATCGATGTAACGTTACGCAGTGGAGAAGGATGCATCTATAGAACGTATTTTCATAGAACAAATATCTGAATCTAAGATATATAAGGCACAATTGTTGTATCTTACTATTCTCGAATAAAAATAATTGACTTATTTCATCGCCGTAGTTTAACACGTCCGTATCATTTTTCTTTTTTTTTTTTTTTTTTTTTTTTTTT
>NT_177184.1:408463-510664 GCF_000188095.3 Bombus impatiens | reverse complement strand
TAGTTTAACACGTCCGTATCATTTTTTTTTTTTTTTTTTTTTTTTTTTTTTTTGTCGAATGAATAATATCTATCGTATATCATTCAAAGACGAAACGAGATTGTATATAATAAGTACACGCTACATCGTACCAACCCCCATCTGATAAAGAAACTGTTTAAACGATTAAAAACACTTTTTCCCTATTCTAATTGAATATCCTTGAATTATCCTTTCCCTAGCTCTGATTGAGCTAGTTTAGAAATCGTTTACGAGTAGAAGATCAAGACGACGCGCAACTTCTCCCTTCGGAAGAATTTACAATTTTTCCTTATAATTATTTGGTTCTTCGTTGCGAGTCGCGAAATTTACAAAAATAATTGACGAAACCTGATTTATTTTACGTTGCTTGATCGATATGAGAACTTGCGTTTGCATTCTATTCTATCAAGAAATTTTATTCGTATTTCGACCAACACGTTGTACGTTTCGATCTTTCTATACGTGGTAGAAAATAGTTAAACGAATACCATAAATAATCACTTTAATATTTATATGGCAAAAAATTCGTACGATGGCGAATAAAAGAAGTTTCATTGACACGGTGTTTCGCACGTTTTCAATGAAATTTCTTCTTCAAAATAACAGATAGCTATACCAAAGTTATTTAGAATGAAGATGGAAGCGCGTAAGGGGTTTACATTCAAACAACGTTCTATATATTGACTTCTGGCTGAACTCTGTGAAAATACTTTCAGCCAGAGAAGACGTGTTTTTATGTTTAATCGTAAATTACGCTATTCGTTTCAAGAATTTCACGTCGCGGGTTTCACTACGTCTACGATACGCTTTATTACTCTATTCGTTTAAGTAGATAAGGATTTAATCGATAATCATCGAAATTCTTCAAATGGAACAATCAATGTAACAGAGTCTGGCCAGTACAAAGCAAAATTATCGCACCGCGTTATTGGAATCTTACTTTCGCTTTCCTCTTTCCTTTCTTATTTATTTTTTCTGTTTAGTTCCACATGCGTTTACTTATACTTCGACTTTATATGGCGATCCAGGGATATGATCGTCTCCCCATTTCACGATAACGATGTATTCTCCTCTTTCGCGAACCAAGTAGTTCACGTTGTAATTGTTGCGACCTACGTGCTTCATGGATACTTCGTCGCATGGACCTTTGGGTCCGTACACACCAATGTACAAGATATTGTTACCTACAAACAAGGAAAACACAGATGAATCAACGTTTTAAATTTCTTCGCCTTCTTATCAAAATCATGTTCGTCAAGATAATTTCTCGCAGTGTTGCATGAAGTTGTAACAAACTATGCCCTTTTAATATGCCTTTAAAATTGTTAAAACCGATATATATTGGGTTGACAACTAAGTGATTACGGATTTCGTCAACACCACCTAATAACAAAATCCGCAATCGCTTAGTTGCCAACCCAATAGATTACGTTTGTATGAATTAAGTAATAATTATCATTTTTCGATTCTAAATTCGAACATAGTCTATAGTCAACGATACTTAAGGATTGTATGAATAATATATTACCGGCATCGCCAGCGTTTACAGTAAACACGTTCTGTTTGCCAAGATATGCTTTCTTTAGACCCATTCCTTTGCTCGTCACCTTACTAGCATCTGACTTGAACAGAGGTAAAACTGGTCCGGCGTGCTTTGATTTGGAAATTTTTTGAACAGTTTCCACCACGATCGAACTGGTTTCTTGCGCGCCTCTTTCTGCCAGATCCGCACCTACAATGAAATTTGTTAGGCTGTTAACTTGGCATTGTACGTGACAATAGGATCTGGTTGATATACATTTAAACAATTGAAAATTAATCAATCACAGTATAAAATGAATTTTTCGCATTCCCGTTATTTAGTCTCATATCAAGAGATAAAATTTCCATTTTCTAGAAATGAACGCAGTAACTAGAACTCCTAAGTACATTAAATATCTGATGATTCATCAGACATTGCCTATTCATAGCACGTCCATGAAGGTATAATAATAGAATAGGCAAGTTCATTGGCGAGTTAAAATTTCGATAGAATAGAGCAAACGGTTAGAACGTAATATCAAAAGTATGATTCTCGTGAAACCTGTGTTTTTCCATCCTTCGGTTTCAAAGTATTACATTGTCAAATTATAAATGTCGTACGAATCAAAATTTCCAATCAAAAGAAACATCCTTCTTTTCTTTGCAATTCCACAAGTTTGTTCAATCTTCCTGCTGCTCTATTCCATCTTCTACTATAAACAATGACCTAACTCTTATTTGAACCAACTATTGTGTTTTATATTATTCTCATTACTAGCCAGAAACGTCTATTAGCTTTATGATTGAATCATCCGCGATCAATTTTTCTCTACCAAACATGGAGAGATTTCAGACTTTTGATCAATAGTATACAAGTACACCTAATCGTTCTCGGTATACTAACCGGTACAGGGAACCTTAAATGGCGAGCCAACGATGTGATATCCATCGTACTTGATGCTAATGTAGTAATCGCCAGGTACCAAAGGTGTGTATCTAACTTTGTAACCCTCTTCCACTTCTGTACAGTCCATCGCGACTTTGCTAGGGCCATCTACCGTTATGCACAGTACACCGCTTCCGGCGTTGCACGTATCAATGATAAAGTCTGTTTTCTGGCCAGTTTTAATTTCCTTTAGGCCATTTCCATAGGCATGTAACGCGGCTGGATCAGCATCCACTTTGCCAACTTTGATGCGGTACGGGCTACCCTGTATGTGCACCCCATTGAACTTCACATGGATATTATGGATACCATTTTCCCGAGGCATAAACCGCACCGAGTAAGTGTCAGCGTCGATGCCTTGAATGAAGCAATCGTCCTCGATACCACTGGGAGACACGATCTGTGGCAAAAGGAATATATTTCGTTACAGCGATCCAACATTTTTTTTAGAATATAATGAAGAATAGTAAGTTGACGATATTTCTAACGACGATACGTTAAATGATAAATTAATTTCTAGTAAAGAATTTTGAATACAGCAGCTATTCTTTCTGAATGGTTCACGGTATTGCTAGTGTATATTTTCAAAAATATTTTCTGATTTTTGGGGGAAAGTATCTAAAGATGAGATTCTGTTTCGTTCGTGTCAGGTTTCGAAGTTTGTGAGTAAACGTTGACAATTTCGTGATTTCGTAAACGTTGAAAGCTTTGTTTGCGGGTATTTAACATTTTCTACGATATCCGAAGAAAAAAAAAGAATAATTCGAGGAAATGTAGCAAGGTTAGGACCGTTTTCGAGGAATTTGATGAAGCTACGATCGAAAGGAAATATTTGGTCGCATGAATGGAAGACGCACGCAGAATATGCGATACGCGCATGCGGCACAAACCTACGCAATATGATGTGGCATCGTTGTTTCACAAGAGGAAGTTATTTAGAGCGCGCGATTTTCGCAAGGACTTTGTCGCCTAAAATGATGTAGGTTTCTAAGAAAAACGAAGGCCTTCAAACACCCCGGCTATGAAATTCCGCTTGTTTAGCTGAAAATTCAACGAGGAATCTGATGTTTATATTGCATCGTTTACGTAGCGATATCACTAGCGAGGTTTCATTTTTAAAGTAAATAAATCCCATGCTTTATGCGTAGTTTCGTTACGTCAGACGCGTACGCGGCATAATTTTAACGAATTCAAAATACAGAAGTATTATTTTTCCAGTCGCCGGGCATCTGTAAACGATACAGACCGTCGTTTATAAATATTTAAATAACCGTTAGTCTCCTACGAAACCCATAAATTAATCCGCATTTATTCGCATTCGCCATCTATATGCAGGTGTGCTAGTTACAATAAATAGTAACTAGAAGATAGTTCTAGATATAATCGATAGATGTAATCGATAGTCTTAAGATATTCTTTTGTTTTTATCCCTAGTCCGTGTAGGAAAGTGCAAGAAAGGTTATTCGGCTCGGAACTGTGTGACAGATTTATCCGAAGGATAAATAGCTATTGTGATCCTACCTCTAAATACAGAAATAACAACAGCATTATCAGGCAAATAATTAATTAATTGGAATTTTCTATTTGTCAACGAGTTTTGGAAATTATTCGTAAGAATTTGAAAGAAATTGTAAAAAAAGAAATTAATTCTAGCTATTACCAACGAAAAACATATTGCTCGTAAAGGTACGTGTCACAATGTGATTTAAACGGTATACAAATGGTATGGTACCTTCGCATCGAGTTCACCCTTGGCACCATTTTTGCGAACGAGGAAAATTGCTGGCTTGTCCGGTTGTACGCCGGATTCCGGAAATTGCGCCACTTCCAGCTTATGAGCGTCGCCCATCGCCGGTGATATGTAAAGTTTGTGCGGGGAATCGGGGATATGCTGATCGTTGAACTTTATTCCTACCCTGTATTCACCTGAAAAAAAAGAACAAGTTATTGCTTCGATTCGAATATACAGATTTTATTACAGAGTATCGTATTACAAGTTCGAATAACGTTTATCCGAATTATTTACGATACAATTACGGACGCTAGTATATTCGGCAAAACAGTATGATTAATACATTCTGGCACGATGTAAATCGACAGATTAATTCCTCTGTCACACCGTGTAGACTAACCATCGTCTTGGCTGTTATCGTCATTTCCCGTAAAGAGTATTTGCGTGGAAGCAGTGAAGGTGGCCATCGTTTTATGTCCACCGATATATTACAAATCCAAGATCGAAATGAATATTTTTATTCGAATGTGTTGCGAGTTCTAAAAAAAAAAAAAAAAAAAAAAAAAAAACAAAAAAGGGAAAAAAAAGGGAAAAAAAAAAAAAAAAAAAAAAAAAAAAAAAAAAAAAAGCAGCGACGGAAAGATACTGGGAAATAAAAATATCCAAAATTGCAATTACGATAGAAGGAGAATCGTGCGAGAGGGGAGATAAAAAACGAGAAGAGAAATTAGAATGTGACACCGAAATTGGAAAACGATGGGAAAGAGACAAAGGTGAGGGAAGATAACGAGATAACGAAAGCTTGACGACGAGAAGAAAAGAAAGCAAAGTGCGAACGCGAAGAAGGAGGATAAAACGAGGAGAGTGGAGAACCGAGCGCAGCTAAATCGCGAACCACTATTTTCCTCTGGCTGATTCTAACTTCTGATCTCGATTCGTCCACGCTTTCTCTCTTTCAGTTCTCCATCTCGCTCTTCTTCCGTCTCTTCCTCTCCTTCGATGCACACCATCCAAATATAACGGCCACGCTAATTCACGTCCAGCAGCCGTAGCCACCAAAATATGAATCCACCTTAGACGCAAATATAGACGAAGGTATTTCTGGATCAGCCGAGAACAGCCAATGAAGACTGGTGAGAGCCCTTGTCCACCGCTGCTTCAGAATGCGGTGAGTCCATTTTTATCGCTGTTCATTCATTCCGTTACGCATAATACATTAACGGTAGAAAATGTCGAATCTTTTTTTTTTTTTTTTTTTTTAATTGTCATCCCTATCCAACTTCTGCGACGATCTTGGTATTAATCGAAGAATAATTGTTTTTTCCCAGGTCGTTAAAACGTCGAACATCGTTAAAACGTTGCTTGTCTGGACAATTATATCGTTGATCGTGTCAAACAGATATTTTTCATTTTTTGATATTTTGTATTAATAATCGTATGCTTTCTTCGGATCTTCGATTGAAAATTAATAGATTCTGATCTTCGATTTTACTGTGACAAATTTTTGAAAAAAAGGATGCTCCGCCAAGGTAATGTAGAACTTTGAGCTGATCTTTTTTGAAATTCTTAAGTTTTATGAAGCACGTGGTAAATTGAAATTTTTAGCCAATCGTCTATCTTACTTTGAAACGTTCAAAGTTTACCG
Organism: Bombus impatiens; assembly: GCF_000188095.3. Lineage (NCBI taxonomy): Eukaryota > Metazoa > Arthropoda > Insecta > Hymenoptera > Apidae > Bombus > Bombus impatiens. Next base: position 504,799 of record NT_177184.1, on the reverse strand, counting down.
ATGCTATGTAATACTTCTTCTTTGATTGCAATTTAGAATTTCTCTGCTATTTATATCATTCTTCCATCCACATATTTTCCGCGATATAACGAGAGCGAACATTATCGGGAAAATGTTACTCCGTTGTTTCTGTGGGTTTTTGTTACGCGCATAGAAACGTGAATCACGAATATGCATCGTTTAGTTACATATACATTGTTATACACGCATACGTGTGCATCTTCGTTCGATATGTAAACAACGTGACTAACGTTGCAAACTTGCTCCTCTTCGTCCACTTGTGTTATAAATTCTTTCTTTCTATAAAATTGTTTCTTTGCAAAAAATTCATCGCCAATGACTGAATCGAATATTAAACAATTTTTTAAATAAATAATGAATTACTTTACAATTAATTTTATTCCGTATACCGACAATCCGGATAAACAGCTCAAACGTCTCATTTACTTTCCCCTTGTTCTAGAAATAACCCAATTTCTGGTATTCTTGGTATGCAAGTTCACTGCTTTGTAACACATTGTATGTTTGCTTTCATTGTTAGCCTGGCAGCTCCATTGGACTATTGTCTTGATCTTGTGTAGTAAATTTAAGATGTGACTACTATATTGTAAAAAAAAAAAAACGCAGTAATTATGAAAGAAAATTACCAATTTTGGTTTTAGCCCAGTTGTAGATTATTCTCCTAAGATTTTGCCAGAAATCTATATCAATGGACATTTTGTTCAAAAATAATAAACTCTGGATATTAAGCATTGGATGATTCATGAACGAAAGTCGTAAACGCTTAAACGGTTTAATTAACAGGCATGTTTGCGTGTGGCTGACTCGATGACGATTTAGTACTTCAAATGAACAATATAACATTCGGGATGATTAACCAACTAAAATATGAATTATCGACGTTGGCAGGCATCCATGACTGAAGTGACAGTAAGTGGTAGACTGTTTTATGAACATTTATGTTGCAATTAGTGTACCATGAACCTCATTTTCCATCACTTAATAATGCTGTCAAGCTGACACCTGAGAATTCTATTGTTTCTTTATCCACTTCGTACACACCTTTCACTACCATAAATCTAATCTATCTTTTATTTTTCCGGATTCATATATACACATATTCCTGTACACACATGTAGATATTTTTCCTATAAAAATAAGAATATTTTAAACTGACAATACATCAAGAAGCACGTGGTACTGTCCACTGGCTTTTCTCCACCAAGAACATGTGAAATGCATCGATCATAAAATTTGAGATTGTGACACCTTGATCTGTTTCATAATTTCCTCTGTGATACTGGACCGTGGATTTCTATGCAAATTTACATTTTTATGAACACAGAATGAGATGGAACTTGGGTAGAAATTCGTTTCACCTATCAAATATCGCAACAAGTATTATTTTTTATATACATATTCTCGTCTAATATATGCACTGTATTTGCACTTTCAGGTGGCCCATAAATGCACAAACATCCGTAGTCTAATAACGCTGACGACAATAATAAAAAACGACTATAACTATTATATTAATTCTAATAGCAACTTACCAGGTTCGGAGACGACGTAGCTGACGTAACAGCTGCCGTCCTTTCGATCCTTGAAATCAATTTGAGCCTTGCTAGGTCCTTCCACGGACACGGCCAGAGTACCAGCTCCAGCCTCTCTGGTCCAAATATTAAATTCGCATGGTTCACCCTGTTCTCCTCTTTCCAAGCCAGGACCGCCAGCATGCACCCTGTGTGCTCCGCTGTCTCTGAACGGACCGACGGTAAATTGGAACGGTGATCCAGGGATGTGGATGTCCTTGTAGCGAACCGAAACCGTGTGCACTCCGAGCTCTTTCGGTACGAATGCGACTGCATAAAGGCCATCCTCGACTTCTTTGATCTCGGCATCCTCGGTTACGCCTCCTGGAGAGGTGACTGTTGCTGTTAGATCAAACGACGTGATGCCAGGTATCTTGAAGGTAATCTTGCACTGGCTGCCAACTTCCGTAATAGGCACGGCTTCCCTCTGTCTCTGGATCTTCTCCCTTTGACGATTACTACCTTCTCCAGTGACTTTTATCGTAAACGGCGAGCCTTCCACGTGATGATCGGCGAATTTCAAGTTTATTATGTAATAGCCAGGTTCTGTCGGCTTGTACGAGATGTTCAGAGTTCCGTCTTCGTTGTCTTTGCATTGAATCTCTGCTTTGCTTGGCCCTTCCACCGAGAGCGAGAGGCCACCGAAACCAGCGTTTCTCGTGTCGATGGAGAAATTGTTCTCCACGTGAGTTTTACCTTCTACCAAACCTGGTCCGGATACCTTTACCTTTTTCGCGTCGCCCACTTCACGGTCCTTCACGTCGATCTTGAAGGGTGAGTTCTGCACGTGCTTGCCCATCTTCTTCACCGCCACCGTATGAGGGCCGGCTTCTCGAGGGGTGAAGGAGACACACATGTTACCGTTTGGCAACATTTTTAGGAAACATGGCTCCTCGAGACCGCTCGGTGCCGTGATGGAAGCGTTCAGGGACTTCACGTCCGAATCTGTTATCTTGCCAGGCAATTGCACTTCGCTCGACGAACCCACCGAGATTTGGTTCCTCTTGCGACCTTCACCTGCAACAGATTCCAACAGAGATTTTATCGCAAACGTTTTTCCTAAACCGTACCACGTTACTTCTCTGCGATGGCTCTTTTTTTATTAATCCTCGATTGATTTTCATTTAATATTCTATTGATATTGTTTATCCAGCGCAGAGAAACATACTTATTCGTCGAAAGAGCTCAATCTTTATAAGCAACAGACAACTTCTTGTCACTCTGCCGTAATTAATTTCTCTCAAGAATTCTTCTTTTCATTTTCACTGTTCTTAAGCGTTTAATTTTTAATTCAAGCACTCTGATCTTGTATTTTTCGTTGCAGTTCGATAGAAACGAATATATAGTCGGAAGAAAGTTTTGGAGATGCGAGTAAAATAAATGGGAGCCACGTGTACCTGTGATTTTAGCGGAAAAAGGACTGCCTCGGATGTGTTTGCCGCCAAATATCACGCCGATTTTGTATTCTCCTGGATCGGTTGGTAAATACGAAACTGAAATTGTGCCGTCTTTGTTGTCGTGGCAGGAGATCGTTGCTTTGCCAGGTCCTTCAATGGATAGCGAAAGACCGCCAGGTCCGACGTCTTTTGTGGAAATGCTGAAGTTTCCTGGTTCGCCGCAAACACCGTATATCAAGCCTGGTCCGTACGCTGTCACATAGCCATTTGCTAAGGAATCCACGTGGAATCTGAATGGTGAACCTAATTCATAAGAAATATATCGTTTATTAAGATAACGAAGCTTCCACGTGCACTGAATCTGGCAAAAAGACCCTAACACCCTTTCTCGTGTTAGTTGTCAGTGTTGTGATTGGACTATATGCTACTTGAATAACTTTGTTTGTCATATTTCTCGGTTTTTACTTGAAAAATAACAAAAGTTTCTTTCTACTCTCTATACTCGTATGATAATACCATATATTCTATCCAAAAATGTCAAAAAGTACAGCTGGAGCAATAAATACTACTACTACTGCTATAAAATAGTGAAATATTTTTAAATAGAAGGATATAAATAACAGATGGTACACGTGTACCATAAAATGGAACAATCGATGGATTAACGCTAGAACTACCACACACGCCAATCAAATTGACTGGGTTTACAATTTTATTTTAAAATTCCTACTTCGTGTTATATTTTTTCCACAATGATGTAACGACTTTCGCAACGATAACCAAAAGAATTATGTAATGAATTTTATTTTGTTTTTTATGTATTGCAAATAATTTTGTATCAAGGCTACTTCTACCAACACCAGTCAAAATGACCGATACTTGTCAAAGCGTAAAAGGGTTCTGCAATCTGTTTATCGAACCCCAATTAACCAGTTTTCAACAACTTGCCACGCGTTTTTCAAATTTTTCCGTGTATCGTTTAATATGACGATATCGGATATCAGGAAAATTGCGGATCGATCGCTAGATCGCCAGATGCTAACGCTAGAAATTCCACAGCAATGAAAATGACTGGATCTACAATTTTAGAAATTTGTCAAGCCTCGTTTAAGGATCGTAGTCCCAGATGGACTGATAATACCGAAAATATAGTACATAAAATGAAATTGCTTCTGTAAGAAAGTAATCGATCAATAAATATAAAAATATTCTATTATTATGTATTTTTTAAAGACCAGTCATTTTCATTGACTTTGGTAGAAGGAGCTTCCTGTTAACTATCGGTAGTTCTAGCGTTAATGAAACAAATTGCTTGAAACGGCTTCTCGTATTCTGTTTTCCTCGAGCGTAAAAGGCATAGCCAATTCCTAGGAAAAGAAGTTGCAAAGGAGACAATTTTATTTCACATTTTCGATTATAACTTCTTTATAAAAATTGTTCTTAAAATGTACTTTGCTACATGTCATCTTAACGCAGCTACGTATTTTATTTTCTGAATAGAAATTTAATATTTCCACGAACCTTGAACATGTTCCCCGTTAAATTTCACTGCAAGTTCGTGTTGTCCCTCTTCTTTGGGATCGTATTTGATGGAAACTGTACCATCCCGATTATCTGTGATTATCGGTTTGTCCATGTTCCCGCTCGGCATCTTTACTTCCGCTGAAATGTAACAAAACAGCAGAGATTTAATAACGCAACGCGAAAATGTAAATTATCGGACGAGAAACGATATGCTCACAAACGATTCAACGTTCGTCAAAAATTCTATGTAAATATCTTTTACAAATAAGAGAAACATGTATTTACTTCGAAGCACGTTTTCATTTATTTACGCGTTCCTATCAGAAGATTATTAAATATCGTTTCTGTGGTTCGTATTTACGGAAATGTGAATTTCTAAATAAATTGAACAAATGGAATCGCGACAAAAGATAATCTCATTTACGTAGACGATTCAACTTGATATCATCTTGCAAATACAAAAGCTGTGTTATCGATTTATCAAAATTTTTATTCCGTTTACGGTATCATCCCTGCTATGTCTAATACGATCTATCATACTATTCGTCTAACTATATTACACTCTAAAACGTTATAAACGTGAAAATACAAATTTTATCCTTCTAAGAATATCCTTTCGGCAACGTCGTAACAATTTCTAAGAATTGTAAGAAATTGAACCACTAAGATTCTTCAATCTCCATATAATCTATGTATGTGTGTGTGTGTGTGTTATTCAATGATATACCACCGAATAGTGGAATATATGAAAATAAAAGGAATTTTTTTTTTTTTTTTTTTTTACAAAGAATTTACTTATCAACTAAAACGCATTAATCGGTGAGATTATGAGAACGCGAAAGGCGAATAACAATTGAGAATATTTGTCTTTCGAAGTATCCCGTGTATAGGTGGCGTGTACCTAAGTGGAATAAATGATCTAATGACTAGGAATAATTTCCGGAACATTGAAACCTTTTGTCGTTTGTACGTAGAAAACGCTCTGAAAAATTAACGAAGAAAAATCGGATCCTGCTGGCGCTGCTGCTTTTCCCCTATAGTTCCAGGTGTAACAGACCGGTCCACGTTCAGGATAATCGTACGAACTGCACGAAATAGTCTTGAATCCGTATCTGTAGAAGGTCGACAGCTCCTGCCACGTGGTTTCGACCTCCTCTTCCTCCCAAACCATATCCAATAGTTGGATTCGGTCGACTCACTGATACGAATAACATTACACGATCGTTGACAATACGATTCGAACGATTATAATCGACTGTCAAACACGATACAATGTGAAGTAAACGACACGTAAACTGGATAGTTTTACGGCATTTTAAGTGAATGTTTGCAGAAGTAAAGTAAAGATTAATTGGATCGTGTTGTTAACGAAAACGTGTTATTAGAATGTCGATAGAGACGGATATTCTAAAATTAAGCAGCTACTAATATTAGCACGTAGCACGTGAATGATCAGTGTAATTATTATTTGCAATAGTTTGGCATCGATTATTTTCAAAAATTGTAGAATCGTGTGTATTGCGTGGATGGCGGATGGTTGAGAATTTGATCGTAAAAGATTGACATAAAAATTAGAATTAATTTCTAAATCGCTGCATTATCTCCAGCTAACGATTAACTGATTCACAAGCTGAGAGAGCTAAGGGGGTTTTTAAATCGCTCGGAATTGCTCGAAAGGACTGGGTCGTTTTAACATGTCCAGGTGTATCGATCGAATCGAATCTAATTAGGTAGAACAAACACATAAAGTTGACGCGTAATGGCATCGTGTGAATCGATTAATCCATCTTTGCTACTGCGATTCTCCGCGCCTTTGTAGGTTTATTATTCCATACTTCCACTTTATTTCCATCGAATCGAATTGATTTACACGATTTAATGGGATTGAAAACGCGGAAAGATGGAACAGCGGATGAGAGAAGAACGCGAGAAAGAAGAGGACACTTTCGAAGCACAAACTCTCGACCAAATGAACCGCATCTAATTCTGTTTCTACGCGATCTCGACTCGTCTCGATGTAAAAAAAAAAAAAAAAAAAAAAGAGAAAAAAGATTCTTTTCGAACGTAGTTTAATTGGATGGAACGCGAGTTAGACGGGACCATTTGAAAAATGTCCATTCGAATTTACTCGTTCGGCCACGAAAAGCTTGCCTCGGTATGTTCGCGTTGTTTCGATAGACGAAAGTGACTGAAAATTCCAGCATTCGATAAAATGCCAGTTGTTAAATAAGATTTCCATACCATCTGTTCGAAAACAGTGTATCGTTTATTGCGAATTTTCACGTCTGGCTGCGATCTTCCATTTTCCACACGCACTGTATCCCTCGCGCCGGATTTTTACCAATCTACCGTGTAAAAATAGAATTCGATGTGTGTCACGTAATAAATCAGCAAACGAATAAATCAGCGATCGATTAATCAAATTCGCAACTATTCCGCTGCGAGAGAGCAATGGAATTTCATTATTTCTGTCTCGATATCGTCGATCAGGATCCCTCGAAAGGGTGTGCGAAATATCTCGTCGAAACGCGAAGACGAGGAAACGTGTAAATGTCGTTTTTTTTTTTTTTTTTTCTTTTTTTTTTTTTTTTTTTTTTTTTTTTTTTTTTTTTTTTTTTTTTTTTTTTTTTTTTTTTTTTTTTTTTTTTTTTTTTTTTTTTTTTTTTTTTTTTTTTTTTTTTTTTTTTTTTTTTTTTTTTTTTTTTTTTTTTTTTTTTTTTTTTTTTTTTTTTTTTTTTTTTTTTTTTTTTTTTTTTTTTTTTTTTTTTTTTTTTTTTTTTTTTTTTTTTTTTTTTTTTTTTTTTTTTTTTTTTTTTTTTTTTTTTTTTTTTTTTTTTTTTTTTTTTTTTTTTTTTTTTTTTTTTTTTTTTTTTTTTTTTTTTTTTTTTTTTTTTTTTTTTTTTTTTTTTTTTTTTTTTTTTTTTTTTTTTTTTTTTTTTTTTTTTTTTTTTTTTTTTTTTTTTTTTTTTTTTTTTTTTTTTTTTTTTTTTTTTTTTTTTTTTTTTTTTTTTTTCTTTTTTTTTTTTTTTTTTTTTTTTTTTTTTTTTTTTCTAAAGCCAATGAACATAAACGAAGATAATACGTTCTAAAGTCGTGGCAGGAGAAGGACCGACCGAACGAGTTACACCGTAAGAAATCGTCTGGATTTCGTCTCCCCTTTAGAAATCCTCGTTACAGTAGAGTTGCTTGCAACACGAGAAAACGTTATCCCGATATCGCTTCCAGCTGGATCACGACGTTTAATCGACTTCTCGAGGGCACATCTCTGGCGCGACTGACGATGAAGCGGGCATCGCTTCGCGAGCAGACGATGCCAGCCCGGGAGACCTTCTTTTTTTCCAGAACACCTACCGTCGGACTTTATATCATGCAGTGGTCGCCTCGTGTCTAATAAATCTTTCTATCTCTGTCACACCGACCCCACCGTACGTATACGGTTTGCTTTCGAGTTTCCCGTGTCTTCTAATTACGCGCTCGTACATCGGGACGCATCTCACCCTTTAATCGAGATAAGAAAATAGTACAACAGCTTAGAGGACACAAATGGTAGAAAAATCGAGACAGTTCGATCGACGCTGTTTTATGATCCGCACTGGTAAAGTAAATTATTTTTTCATTTCCGGTAGAAGAGAATGTGCTTTTTTTTTATTTAATGACGGATTGCTCTTTGTCTTTGCGACGCGTAAAGAGTACGTTTAAGAGGAACACCGAAGAAAAGGGAGCTGGGTATATTTCTAGCGCACTTAGAGAGAGATCCTGTGACAAAATTAAATCCTTCGAGTAAGAATCTTCTCTTTTACGAAAATCGCGCGCTATATACGTACTATTTTATATCTCGATATTTTGAAATATTTTCTGCAACAGGTTCTTTCGCTATCAGTGACGAATGATAGCAAAATTTCACGTAGCTCGATTTTAAATAAAGCAACGCGAATAAAGTAACACGACCTTGCTAAATTAGAAAATCGACAAACTTCTCGCTATAAAAATATTTTATCTTCGATATTGCGACGAAATGTCGTCAGTCCTTTCGAGGGATACGCGTTCTTTATCAAATACATTTGTAGCAGCGCATGAGTTGGAGGAGGATGCGTATCGTGTTATCGTCTTGCCTCGGGATATTCAAATCTTTTTGAAGTACAAAACGTAACGATGAACAAACTGCGGGCAAAACAACGCCACCGCTACGTGCAATCGTCAATCGAAGTTGAATTAAACAATTTAAAGTAAAAGAAAGTAAAGTAAAGTAAAGAGTAAAATTAAAAAAAACACGATCGTTAAGACGATCAGTTATTTAGTAATCTTAGCAATCTTATAGCGATTAACACTGAAACTACCACACCAGTTAATTCGACTGGTTTTACAATTTTATTTTAAAATTCCTACTTCGCGTTACATTTTTTCCGCAATGATGTAACGACTTTCGCGACGATAACTAAAAGAATAATACAATGAATTTTATTTTGTTTCTTATGTATTCGAACTGAAAATAATTTTGTATCGAGGCTACTTGTACCAATACTTCTCAAGGTGTAAAAGGGTCCTGCAATCTGTTTATCGAACCCCAATTAACCAGCTTCCTCGTTTTCTACAACTTGCCACGCGTTTTTCAAATTTTTACCGTGTATCGTTTAATACGACGATATCGGATATCAGAAAAATTGCGGATCGATCGCTAGATCGCCAGATGCTAACGCTGGAAATACCACAGCAGTGAAAATGACTGGTTCGACAATTTTAGAAATTTGTCAACCCTCGTTTAAGGATCATCGTCCTAGATGGACTGATAATAGCAAAAATGTACTACATGACATGGAATTGAAGAAAGTAATAAATCAATAAATATTCTATTATTATTTTTTAAAGGTATTTTTTAAAGACCAGTGATTTTCACTGGTTTTGGTAAAAATAGCTTCGCGTTAACTATCGGTAGTTCTAGTGTTAATAATAAATTTGTGTACGCATATCGAGCAAACTGCGCTAAGTATCAACTTGTCTCGTCCTCCACACATTTAATATTACGCCCAGGTGTTAAACTTAATAAACGTTTAATCGCGTAAGATTAGATACAGATATGCAAAAGTAATTTACATTGGTCGATTGCTTAACCTTCGACCGATGTTCCGTACATTGTAAATTGCTTGTAACGTGAGAAATATGATTGGTTCTTGGCAATACGAACCTTAATAAATCCAATCTTAATGAGACGTAGAGAATTTGGCAATAGAGTCGTATTTTTAGATCGAATGGACATTTATACATTTCGGATCTTTTATAAACCTGTGACTCTGTCGACGATAAATTCATTGTATCTTCGTATTATGTTTAAACTAGAAGAACACTCGACAAAAGTTTCATGAAAATTACTACAAAACTCTCTATCGAAATGTCATTTTTCTTCGAATAAAATGCTATGAAATGTTACACAGAAACCTAATTATACATACTCATTTTCGTCTTATCAATTTAGTCATAATTATTTATATTTAGCATACTTAACGCTCTCCTGCATTGTTTAAGTCATTTTCCAGCCAATCGTAGTTTCACGTTATTTTCGAATATTTTTAATTTTCGCTCGTTACAAGTCTGAATAATAAGATAATTTCTACTAAAAATTTCTATCCAAAGCATCGAATGTTTCCTCACGTTAAAACAAGAACAAAACTCGGACATTAAAAAATTCCAGAATTACAGCATTATTTAAATACAAATTGGAAGCCTGTCGTCAGATATTTAATAAAAATGAACTGTTTAAAATTTCTTATGGATAGTCGTGTATATTCGTGCGATCAGACTCATGTACCAGCTATTTGATCCACTTATATCACTTCGATTTAAACGTTCGACACGCTTCGTCCACTTTGATATTTTTACGTTCTCCGACGAAACGGGTCATTTACGCAGACGGTTACATAATTCTTTATTATGTGGAAGGAATCGCGGAATTCTTAAGATAGAAGAGAGTGGAATTTGGCGCGTAATATCCTTCCCTTCCACTGGCTCACTGTTTCCACTTTGCGCAGGGAAATCGTGGAGCAAGGGGGTACGGGATCGGCCGATTCGTACGCGTTAAACGCGTGCCAAAGGTAACACGAGTCACACGAGAAATCCGAGTGCGAGCGTCTTGATTAATCGCAAAGCATCGCAATACGTTGAATTTACACGACGTTACGTTACTCACGTGCGTCTGAATTGCACGAAACGTTGCAAAGATATCGACGCGAGAACGACATCCACGAGAACCAAGGAAATTGATCACCGAACTTCGTCTGTTGGTGATTAACAACATCGATACATCTAATCACACGCGTTCTTTGCGATAATATTTTATATCTCACACATTGCACGGTGTATCAGTGCGTGTTTCTCTATGAAAGACGAGCGAACATTTCCAAGGAAAATTTCACTCGACCAATTCGTTGGCTGATTTAGAAAAATTGTTGCTCCGCAACAAATGGAGTTCGCGTTATTTAATTATGGAATTGTCGTAACCGATCTTCCTCGAAAATTAAAATTTTATTTTACGTTAGACAGAGACGCAGCGAAAATTGCTATTTTACGAGCGTTATAGCCGATTATCATCAGCGAGCTAGGAGAAATTTAAAGACGCAAAATTCCACATAATACGAAAAGATATACAGGGTGGTTGGTAACTGGTGGTACAAGCGGAAAGGGGGTGATTCTACGTGAAAAAAGAAGTCGAAAATATAGAATAAAAATTTGTTTTAATTTTTCCATCGAGACAACGATCTACAGTGAGATCCGTTATAACGACACCTGATAAAGTGCGCGCGTACCGAGCCAAAATTCAAAGTCGATTTTCTCGAAAACAAAGCGTCGAACGAAAAATTTGTATTCTATATTTTCGACTTCTTTTTTCGCCTAGAATCGCCCCCTTTCCGCTTGTACCATCAGTTACCTGTATAAAATATCTCCAGAGTACGGTACTTTTTACAATAATCGATAGAAGGAGGAATCTTTTCTAGCTTTTTTAAATTATATTCTGAAAAGCGTAAATGTACGTAAAAATCCGCTAAACGAGGAGAGAATGAAGGAGAAGGACAAAAAGATATTTCCAAGATTTCCATCGTTCTAGTTAAAGATTTTGAAACTCGGGCTTCGATTTTTGGGCCAATGACGAATCCGTACATCCGGAGTCACTTAATCATCCAGTATTAATATCACCGCCTCGCTTCCGACACTAGCGTCCACATATCTCTCTCTTTCTCTCTCTCTCTCCCTCTATTTCAGTGTGTGCGCGAACGAAGAACAAGATGAGTGGTGCTACAACTTGTGTTTATCGTTTCACTCGTCCTGTCTACGATCAATGTTGTAACTTTGATTATACGTAACAACAATGATTCCAATGATTTCCAATGATTTTGTTATTCATTTGTACTTTCCATCTTCAATTTCATCGAACCGTCTCCTGCGATTTTCTATTTTATTTGTGCTCTCCTTGGTCCAGTGTTCTCGGTCGCATAGCAAGCTATTTACGCGTATTGGAATAATCACATCCGACAAAGATAACACTAGGCACGTTAATTGTAATTATTCAGAAATTGTAATTAATTCGATGGACCAAAATTATTGTAACGTTTCAATCAATACGATGCAACTCGTCAGTAAATTATCATCGACGTTTCTAAACGACTATTATCCATATTTAATCGTTAATACTATTATTTATCAATATTGTTTATTAGTAAAAAGGTAAGCGAAGATTCGTTCGTAAATTATCTCTCGATTATTATTTGTATACTTGATAGCTTAATCGTTAGAAATACGATGAATACGAAAAATAGTTTTATTCGTTTCGCAGCTACGTATATCATTTTTAATCGGTTTAATCTCGATGTTGCATTAATGAAAATTCTTTTTGTATAATCTGAGAAGCATGGAAGTGGAAACTGTTGCCAAGAAACCTAAATACCATCGTTTACGATGATATTGGTTGGTTAGCGCGCTTAAAACACTGCACCTATTGTTTGAGGAATCTATAGGATCAAAAATATATTATCCTTGAACAAATTCCAATAAAGATAGTGAAACAAACGACGGTTAAACTCTGTATGTAATTACAGTTTGTGTGTGAAATTTTTCCCACCGAAAACTAAAGCGATATAGAAATAACTTCTTCGTATATAAAGGCTGTTTGTAAATCTTTTTACAGTGAATTTTAACTTAATTTAGTATAAAACGCCATACTTTTGCTGTTAATGAATACGTTGCTCATGACACGAAAAAAGATCGACATTTTATACAGGGTGGTTGGTAACTGGTGGTACAAGCGGAAAGGGGGCGATTCTAGGCGAAAAAAGAAGTCGAAAATATGGAATAAAAATTTTTCGTTCGAGGCATTGTTTTCGAGAAAATCGACTTTGAATTCTGGCTCGGTACGCGTGCATTTTATCACGTCTTGGAAAAATTAAAAAAAAAATTTGTATTCTATATTTTCGACTTCCTTTTTCGCGTAGAATCACCCCCTTTCCGCTTGTACTTGAATATTTAATCAAATATTTTCTTCCTAAAAGATATTAACCTTCCTAATTTATTATACGTATAGAATCTACGAATGCAGCAAGTGTATTATACTTATTATAATAAACTGTATACAGTTCCTATCGGTTACGTTACATACAAGGTGCAAATTTAAAAAGAAAATTAATTTTTATGAAAAATGAATTCCTCGTTACCATCGTACACACTGCCCGAGGCCCAAAATTCCACAGAAAATAGACATCATCGTAATAAATAAGAATTACTCTTCGTTAAATAAATAAACTTACTGCGCGTTACGCGTCGACTGTGTTTAGCCGAAAAAGAAATTCGACCAACACATTGAAATCGTTTGTGAATTCTGGAAAATTGTTAGCGATTGTTACTTACATGTTACGGTGCCGTCTAACAGCGGTAAAAGGATGTTGTTCAACCGGACCTCGTTGAAATTCTTCCTCGTAGAAACACTGGAGCTTTCTTCGACGGTAGAACTGTGCTGTTTTACAACGTGCTGCTCCTCTTTCTGTCTAGTCCTCTTAGCCCTGTGAGTCTTGTGCGTACTGTGTTCCCGATATTCCTCTGAGGCCTGGAACAATGTTTTAAAAACGCCTTGTAACGTCCAATCTCGCGTATAGATTTTTCTACGACACGGAATTATTTCAATAAGAAGAAAATAAGGTCGTTTGTTCAGTAGCGTATTCCGTAAATCGGAGAGACATCGTGAAATGTAATTTGCAATTTGTTTCAAGAGCCGATAGGTTTCCAGGATATTTGTGTTACACGCTTATGTTTCTTTTCGAAGAAATGGCATTATAAATACGGGTCGATATGTCAACATAAATGACGAAATTACAAGGGGACTTCTGAAATGAGGCGATAGTACTTGTTACAGGTCATTACGATAGAATCTACGTATTTTAAGACTGGTGCCAAGCCAAAGCCTGCTATGTGTATATAATTTATTATGTAACCGCGACAGAATTATTGCAAAACATGTATCACGCGAAAAATTCATTAGAAAATCTTGTAAACACACCTGTACAATTAAATCCTCTCGGCTTTTTCCGGTCGAAACGCGCAAGCTTTTAGTTTAATACGCGATTCGGTCGATCGTACGTATTGTACGAAAGAAAGTCGATCGAATGTTACGATCTTTTGCACGATAATACTTGGTAATTTTATTTTTTAAATATTCGCTTTATATATATACTGCAACATTTTTATTCCTCGTATTCTACTTTCTTTCAGTCTGCACTGTGCGAGAAATTAAAGCAACGTGTTGTACATCTGCTTTATAATTCGTATTTTCGTTCTTCAACTATGCCAACGTTCTAATAATTCGAGAGAATTGAAATTTGGATGAAAATGTCTAAAACGATAGAAACGATCTATTCTCTCTTTTATTCCTCGTATTCTACTTTCTTTCAGTCTGCACTGTGCGAGAAATTAAAGCAACGTGTTGTACATCCGCTTTATAATTTATATTTTCGTTCTTCAACTATGCCAACGTTCTAATAATTCGAGAGAATTGAAATTTGGATGAAAATGTCTAAAACGATAGAAACGATCTATTCTCTTCTCTATTCACCTATTACATCGTTATACTCGTTCGTTTTTCCAATTTACTCTTCTTATCAATTAAATCGATACAGTGATAATGAAGTGAACGCGATGCAGATAGAAACAGCTAAATTTGCAAATTCTTTCATTGCAAATAGAGAAACGAAATGCCCACGCAATTGGCCATCAGTCTTCACAAATCATAAAGCAATGCACCTAGTCATACTGTTTTTTCACATCTTTCGACAGAATGCGCGAGAATTTGCATATTATGCAAATTGTACTCATTGCGACGAAATGTATTCGAAATACGCGAGAAATTTCGTGCAAACAGATGATAACTACGTTGATTCACTTCCTAACAAGGTGCAGGTGATTTGTACGAAATCGTCAACGAAACTATCCTTTACTCGATGTAAGAAAGATTTTTTACTCCAAGTAAATATGCGTTTAAAAAATAAATCCAAACTATCGTCGATGATCAACCAAAACCTGAACCCTCCAGCTACAGGCGATTTTTATATCTTGCTACGCAAAATGCACAATTTTATGTTTTACGTGCATTTGTCACAAAGAAACTTCTAACGTGCAATAGAACAAAGAAACGAAAATATCTGGAGAAAAAGGAAATATTTTTATTCGCGAACTTGCAATTTGCAAATAGCCCGCCGAAATGAAGAGAACAAGTAGAAAGGGATTTCTACGTTGACAGCGACTCGAGGGCTAAATCTCTAACATGCATGTACATATATACACATACACGTATGTAACTACCGTAGAAAACAAAATTTTGTCTCTCTTTTACCTTCTTCTTTCCTCGTTCTTTTTATCTATCCACTTTAAATCATCTGGCCGATAGGATGCTTACCTTGAGATGCGCGTCAAAGCGTTTTGTTGCGATATACAACAGCAGGAACCAGCCAGCGCGATGGTCGTCACGAAACTCGTGCTAACTGAACGTAATTTCGGGCACAATGCTGTATTCGATGTTACCATAATAGCTGGCTAGCCCCCACTCACCCACGTCATAAAAGGGTAAAGGATAGTAATCGCATAAAATTACACGCCAGTACTTCCAATCGAAGAAATTCGAAATGTTCATTGCGGTATCGAACTCCTAATTCACTTGCGCATCCAATTTCTAATCTTCGATGTCGTTTAGTTTTCCAAAATAAAAAGGCTACTTCCTTCGAATGTGTTAATTCGCTCTATGCTAATTCGTAGCATCGTCGTACGGAATTAAACGCTGTCTTATATTCTATGTCAGAGGTGACAGTACAATAAAATTGCACTTATCCGAGCTCTATTTATCGGAGCAAAATTTCAGTCGACGCCCGAGTAACTCAACTTTCACCGACTCGATTTACCAAATTTACTTGTCCAAAAGATGATAAACTATTCCTTGAATTCTTAATAATTATCGTACGAATTCCAGCTATTTATACTGCTTGTTCTTTCAACAGTTCGGATAAATAGACTTCTACTGTACTAATTACGCGTTTGAATTAGAATATTTGCTGGAATTGTGGAAATTTCACTCGGTAAACGTAACTCGATGGGATCGCCAGTCTCGCGAAAGACGTAATTCCAACTTACTGGAATTCTCGTAGATTAAATGAGAAATTCGTCGTAACCAGAGGAAAACTTGTTGCTCTGACTGAGAAGCGAAGTGACGTTAAATATGCAACAAGCGAAATTATATCTCCGTATAATTTTGTAAAAACAGAGGATACTTTATTTTATTAGAGAAAAGAGAATCTATGAATCTATCATCGCGAACGTAAGTTTGCAACGATATTTTTCTGCAATTTCCTGTACTTTCAAACTGTCAGGATTCGTTGTTAATATAGAAAGATGAACTTTTCGTATCATTTTATATCCACGTTGTTTCGATATAATGGCCGGTAAGCAACGCGGTAGACAAATACAGATATTTAATCTCCAACCTCTCGTATTAATTTAATTCTCGGCCCCCTCCTCCACCCACTGGTCCAAACGTTTCTGTTTATAAATTTGGGAAAGCCTGACTTGCACTCGAAATAGTCTAAGAGACCTCCACGGTGGACCAGATGCGTATTGAATTTCAAAGTAGATCAGCAGTAGATTCGCATAAAACTCTTAAATAGCTCGTACTGTATTCTCTGTATCCCTTCGATTATTGTTTATCGGTAAGCTTTTTCCTTTTCATCTCACCGATCGTTCTGTCGCTGTTCTAATAAGCAGATGGCGATTTAAACGGACGTGGTTTCGTGCTGATGTGAAATCGTTCCTCTACGAGCACACGTTATGCATAATATTTCATAGTTACCTTTATTCGTTTCAATAAAATGTTGGTAAAATTATGGATAAACATTGTCTTACATATAAATTGTTGAAAGCGTTAAATTTAGTATCGAATTGCTTTTCTTCTCACGTTACACCAAGCTTTGGCGTTTATTTTATACTCTGATTATATAGCGCATTTCTCTAGCTTCTTCTGGCTGCTTTTTCGTCTTTCGAAAGCAACTCAGAAAGTTCTGCTATGCGCAAGATTGTTGAGCAAGCTCTTTGCAGCGTTACTTCTATCGTACTACATTTTGTCTGCTCTGAATCACATCATTTTTATTTTTCTTTGCTATTTATTTTTGTTCGGAATATTTGAATATAGTTCAGGTAACGTTGAGAACATTATCACAGAATAAATGCACATAGAGAACAAAAATAGCATTTATAAATATCATCGGAGTTCTAAGATGATGTAGTTCCCACCGGCATCTTCGTAAAAGTGATTCTTCAAAATATTTTCAAAACCAAAAGGCTTTACCCTTAATGGGATTCAATGAAAAAATGATATTGTATATTTTATTCATATTCCTAGTTAATACACATATAGGAATAAATTGATTTATGGTGTAATACTTTTTACTTTGTTCTCATCAGTTGGTTGAAGATAAGTTTAGTTAAAGGAATAAAATAAAGAAATATTTATTGTATCACATATCGTGAGTTTAGTGCCATTGGTGGAACATTTGCACATGTACGAGTTAACAGTCATATATTACAAGTCTGGAACGAAGACAACTGTTCCCCTTTACATCAGCTTCAAGATAATTAACGAATTTGCCTGAGCAGTAAAGCAACGTGTTCTGACAAACTTCCAAGCGTTTATACTAACGACAGCTATATATTCGTAGACCGTTGTAGTCAACGTGATACGGAAGGTAGCAGAAAATAATTTTCAGAAAAACAGCGAACGATTCATGGAAAGGTTTCTAGCTATAAAAAGATTCTCATCTTAAATATAGAAAAGAAGAAACAATACGGCAGTGAGCGATGAAAAATATGAATAAGATAAATTGTGTAAAATAAGCTTGAAAATACCGAATACTATTTTCTACCACCAAACAGAACAACGATATATCCAATATATTTCAAGAATATTTTGCTTAATTATTCCACTGTGAATTTTGCATTATTCGCAGAATTTTTGAGAGGCTGTTTGAATGATAAATTTGCAAATAGAAAATATGCAGAAATTCCAAGGCATTAAAGAGTGAAATTTCAAAGAAACGACGAGGATCTATTTGAAAGTTACATACGTCTTTCATTTAAAGTCTAGCTTTTTACTAAAATAACAAACGCTTAAACTGTTTCCACGGCAGCAAGTATCATTGTGTCAGAATTGCTTACAATGATCGTATAGTTCGATCGGAAAACACTCTTAGTTGGAATTTATCTTTACAGATGTGGCGATATAGGACACAAATGTAAGAATGGAACAGAGTCCAAAATAAATCAATTAAGATAGTATAAATATGATAATTAAACAATTAGATTGTTGCATTGAAATTTCAATTGATTGTATAAAATAACTATATTTGTAATTATAATTTATAAATAAAATAATTGTACTTCATATTTTAAAAAATAATTCACAAATGGTCCAAAATCTCTTATCTAAAGAATGTTATCATTGCTCGATATATTTATACGTAAAATTGTCTTCAAATTTGTATAAAATTTTGTTAATAACGTATAAATAACGCAGCAATGAAAGAAGAATAACATTATAAAAAGAAAGAAGAAAATATCTTCTTCGTGAATTTATAAAGAATTTTGTCTCGCGTTCCTGTTTATTTCTGCTATCTCGAGGAAGAAAATAATTCACTGGAAAATATTTTACAGCGATATTTGTCAGAAAAAAATCATTTTATTCGCCTCTAACGCGTCATCCAACTAAATCATATATTTTGTTACCTTCGATGAACGATCAGATACTTCTTATTCCATCTTTTTTTTTCAATATCTATTATAAATTTCCAACCTGTTATAAATTTATTATTTTCCAAAAACTAACTGCTATTTTTATTACTGATACTCGTATAAAGTCAATGTAAATTCAATTAATATAAAAAAAAAAAACGTACGTAAATATCTTTCAAAAGTTATCCAACGAATAAAATAAATGTGAAAGTTTATGTTTTCTTCCTGACTAATGTAAAAGAGCGATTTCTTCATTTAAAGAGATACGTATCGTGGAAGATGATCTCGAGATATCTGCCAAGTCAGCTGTCAAGAGGTACTAAGATGTCTGGCCTCCTTTCTAAAAGCTGTTAAGTACTTACAAAGTTTCAGTAAGCTCGATACGATAACACTCGGTACGTTTCTAGTGAGAACGATACTACTCGATAATGCACTTGGACGGAACGTTAGACACTCCGCATGGAATGAGTATAGGAGTAATGTCAAATTGACAGACACTATTCCAATGAACCCTCGAAGTGAACTGTTTCACTGGAGACTAAACTAAAGTCGACAATATATCCTGCAGTATATCTTGTCTCTATAGTTAGATGCCTGCCGCCCCACCCATCCTTTAGCAAGAAACCACGCATCTCCTTCATAAAAAATTAATGATACATAATGCAACTTTATTGCACAATTGTTCGAGATGGCAGGTTCTACCATTTGGCATAAGTTCTATTCTGTCTTCAATTAACCACTGCTTTTCGTTACAGAAAATAAGTACGTGGTCGAACAGTCTGAAACACTTGAAGAACCAGTGCCATTCAGTATTTTATATATCATACGTTAAGAAATATGTGAAATGCAAACTATCAGATTCCACTGAAGTCGATGATAGGAAGTATAATTGTCGTGACTCGTGCTTGAAACTAAGCAATTATAATTTGAAATTGTTTTCTTGATCGTCCCTTCAGAAAAGGATAATAGAAGATTCAATCGATTTTGACTGACAACGCGTAAGAATTTTGGCGATCACAAGGACACGCGTTGGGATACCTTAGGGTACATCTCACACTTGCGATTATCTTATAGATTCGTTTATTTAGACCTATAAATAAAATTCCAAATCGTTCGATGCTTCGCAACACTTTCGCTACCTAAATCCAGGCGATGAAGCGATGAAACGATAAAACTACGTTTTATACTAGACACAGAGTAAACTTCAAAACATTCTAAAGATAGAATACACAAACATAATCTGTTGTAAGAGCATCGAATAAAATCATGAAATATTCATTCGATTTCTAGCAATGAATTCAAGCTTTGCGGATTATTAAGCTCACATTGTTTATAGAAATTTGCAATCTAATTTAATTGACTGTTAAAGTTCTTTTATGTTTCTGTTGGATACGCTCACTTGTTGTGCTTCTTCGATAGCAACAACAGAGTCGAGATATCTCACTTTACTAATTCATTACTAATTCATAATTCTTCATGAAAGAAAATCAAACAACGCTTTACACTTTACCGAATCTTTTTGTGTAAAATTGTCCTCATAAGACCGCTCATGCGCATTATTTTTTTGCTAAATGAATCATTTTTTATGGTATATGATGTCAAAAATTATTATAGCCTTGTAGTAATGCGATTATGTGCATGAACATATTTTATATGCATAAGATCTTCTAATCTGTAATCGTGTGAAATAAAAATAAGAATGAAATAACGAAAAGTAATCGATTGGAAAACTGATGGAAATAGAAGAAGTAATGACTTACTGTGAACGTGTAAAATCCTTCCGGTATCGGTTGACCACCAAACTTAATGCTGAGAGTATAATCGCCAGCATCCGCCACAGTATAATAAATGTTCACCGTGCCATCGCCATTATCTTCGATATCGATGTCCACCACCTCACTGAAAGATAGCATACACAATAAAAAGAGGATTGTCATACGTGTTAAAATTGAGAGGAAATTTTTTAAATATCAAGACCTTTGTCTTTTTCTTCATTGATTCATACCTATCGTTAAAAATGTATCATGAGTTCTGACAAAAGAATTTGTATGCAACCAATTCGGTATACTTGTTCCTATTGTCACTGTAGGAACAGATTAATGATCATGCGTGTAAATCAAGAATAACGAAAATAATGGTAAATTGATGAGATGGGATAAAATCATAAAAAAAATTCCTGAAAAATGTCTGTCCCACATGATCGGTCAAATATAACTTTTCTACAATTTTTCACAGATTTCTACTTTAATCTTGTCCTTTTTTCTCTCGTTATCTGTTACATTTCGCTAAAATAACTTGGACGTTCTAGCAGATTTTAAAAATTTCATCATGACCCCGATATTTATTTTTGAATCGTAAATTTATTGATGTTGAGTCTTTTGATACGGCTTACCAACTCCCCGTCTCGTTGGTATGTAAGCTATATTTATAGAGTCGCCAACGTTCCTTCTGATGCCTCGTAAAACGGCAGTAACACATGCAAAAAAGTTTTTCATGAACGAGATTTCCATTGTACACGAGTATTTCATTCTACATTGCATTGTTCCTATGTCACACTCTATATATATGCATATTTTATAATACACTCAAGCTAACAGTCAAACTGTACGTACTTGCTCATATTTCTTATCGCTAAAATGTTTATACAAGCATCTTGTAACACTATAGAGAAAATTAAGAAATTAAAACTTGAAGAATTTGAAGACTATCATGGGTGAAGCTATGTTTTAATGTTATCGTCTTCTAATTGTCAAGAAATAAAAGCAATACAGAATAAAGATAATCAGAAGAGATTTCCCTGTTCATAATACATCGAACTTTCATTGAGTTTCATTATATTTAGAATACATACATATGTATATATGTCGAGGAGAATTCTATAATTTTTATGTCTAATCATGTACACAATGTGCAAAATGAGTTAATTCAAGATAGCGCTCATGTAAAACGTCAATAATGAAACGCGATATATTAATGTTTCTATTGGCAATTAGAGATGTCAAGACCGGCATTTCTGCTATTACTTTAAATGACACTAGCCACTACTTTGTGCCAAAACGTAAATCGTTTATTTACTAAGGCGATAGCATGTCGGATAAATGCCAATATTTCAAACACAAGGGATTCTTCGAGAGTTTCGTGACTGACTAATATTTACTCGCCGTCAACATCAACCGGATGATTAATGTTCACTTGATAATAAATGCATCTATATGATTTCTATAAAGTAAATATTAACGAAACAAACGAACGATTGTTAAAACTATCGCGTAGAAATGATGCAGTTCTTTCCAACGAATAGAAATACGATAATGCTCATCTCAATTCCAATAGAGTTATTTTTGTCTAAATTCGAACGATTCAGCCTCAACACTCTTCGTTGATCGAACCATTTATTTCGAAAGTGATGTAAGTCCATCTTCCTTTATTTCCAGATATTCAATTGTTCGCGTTTTCATCTATTGAAAAATCCACGTCTTTCCGTGCTTAAATATACACCGCTTCTAAAATAAATGATTATGCAGTTTAATTTATTAACGAATTTTCGTTCAAATAAATAATTTCAATTAGAAGTTGATTGAAACAAAGTGAAAATGTTTAAAAAGATTTAAATTGCGAATTGCTTATAAATAAAAAGTTCACGTGAATGTATGCATTATGTAAATTCCTCGTTTCCTGAATTTTTTCAGAAAATGGGCTTGCACCATTTCTAAAATAAACGATCCGATTATTCTAAATGGAAATTCGCTTACCTTCCAGAAGTAGATCGTATGCGACAGGTCACTGCACCACGTCCTGCATTTTCGGTATCCACGGTGATACAGTACTCTTCACCCTGAGCCAAAGTACGTTGAATACCCTCTTTGATTTTACATTTTTCAGCTCTGCCGGTGGACAAGCTCTGAACGTTTATTGGGCATCCTGGTATTTCTTTGTCGCCGTATTTAACGTTGACCTTGTAACGACCGCAATCATCGGGCAAATAGGTCGCCTTATATTTCCCGTCTCCAAGATCCTGAATTTCGACCTTACGAGGCACCTGATCTGGTCCCTAGACGCAATTTAATATTAAGATTCAAGAAAACTAATTGTCAGTTTAAATGTGCTTCAAATTATACAGGTCGTTTTCTTTATTCGGGTGACTAAAATTGTCAAGAAAGTGTTTTTATATGTTATAAAAATTGTTACAAAGAGGTACGATATTTGGCATAAATAATTTTCTTCTCGACAGAATAACGAAGGATATTTCAATGTGAAGATAATGTTTTTTAACGAAATCTTGTATTTTCTTATTCATAACACGATATATTTTGTTGAAACTACTTCAAGATGTATAGTTCTTCTAACGTCACCTTGAAGCTATTGTACGCGGGATTGCAAATCTCATTTAAAAAGTTACATTCAATTTACTTGTTCAAATTTGAGTATCCTTATACTCCGTGTTATCACATCGTTTTCTATATTATTTTTAAGAACCTTTCTTGAAAGATTTAAAGAATAGCTATCATTGATTCTAAAGTAAGATAGTCCTAAGATAATACGATTTCGTAAGACTGTTAGATAAGATTAATTAACACGTTATTCACTCCATTTATGGTCCCAATTTTGATTTATAAAAATGTGATGTAACGGAAACTGGAACAAAATGCAAATGTTATTAGAGAAGGCGCGCATGAAAAAGCTTGAACGTATTAAGCGAGTGATATGTAACGTAATATAAACTGTAAATGAAGATATAATCTGAAGCTATGCAAAGTGGAGAGACATGGATAAAACAACAATAAATAACAATAAATAACACAGGCGGTATAACATTGATTTATTACTTACCAATACTTGAACCTCCAGATCACCGTAACCAGCTTCGGAGGTGTCTACTACGAAATCAACGGGAAAAGATGCGGTACAAACAGGTGCCACACCAAGTCCCGTGACAGAAACCTTATTTGGCTCTACAGTGGGCAGAACTTTCGGTTTGAAAGGACTTCCTGGAATATCTTCTCCATCGAAAATAACTCCAACTTGCAGATCACTGTCAGGAGATGGTGGTTGATATGTAACTTCGAATAATCCATTTCCACAGTTTTTGATTATTGGTTTCTGAACTCGTCCTTTGTTGGTCTTCAGAGTGACATTCAATTGTGCTGGATTGCACTTGGAGGTATTCACCATGAACTTCGTCGATATATTTTCTCTTACTACTTTCAAGCCTTCGCCGTAGGCAGTCACGTTGTTCGCTTGCATGTCGTCCACGACTTGGACTTGGAAAGGAGACCCAGGAATGTGTTGCTCGGCAAATTTGATGGATATTTCGTAGTCACCCGGCGACGGTGGAAAATACTCTACTGTGCAATAGCCATCGTCGTTTCCTTTGCAAGTCACCTGCGCGTAGTCGTTGCCTTCCATTAATAGAGATAATCCGCCATTTCCAGCATCTAAACATTTACAAATCATTTTATGCTATCTAATTATATAGTTATAAATTAATTCGACTAAGTAGTAGAGTCGAAAACTAATTTAAATATGACAAATTAATTCAACTAACGAAGCAAGTAAGCAGAAGAGAGAATCATCACAGAGATAAAAGACAATGTAGTTAGGAGATGTTTATCTTTGGTCGATTAAGTTATATAAATTTGAAAAATGTGTAAATGCAACTAATTAAGTTCTATTGAAATTCCCTTCTATGTTCCAGAGACGGCGCCATTGGATTACCATAGACAGTCGATCGAGAACCGAGGAACAAATATTTTCAATCAAAATTAACTTTTTTCTGTATGAAGATAACATAAAGAAGCTTCCAAAGCTAATGTATGGACATGTATGTGTAAGTGCATAGCCACAAAAGCGAAATTACTTTGTCACCAACTCGATACTACTCGTACAGGTAAATCAGTAAAATTTGCTCGTTTTGTCTCTGAAAATTTTACCTTTCGTTTCTACGACGAACGTGTTGTACTTATTCACGAATCCTTTTTTCAAACCTGGTCCGTACGCTTTACATTTGCTAGGATCGCTATGGTATTTAACGTTAACTGTAAAGGGTGAACCGGGAACTGGAATGTTGTCATAACGTATGTCTATAGTATGAGGTCCTTCTTCAAATGGCTTGTAACTGACGCAATAAGTTCCGTCCCTTTGTAAAGCAATCACTTTCTCAGTCGTATTGCCACTGGGATTGTTAATTATGCAGGAAAGTTTGTCATGATCGTTCTTCGCCTTTGGAAGCGCTCGAGCATCCACTGTGAACTCCGTTGCACGATTTACGCATGGGCCTGAAATTTGCCAAAAATATATTATTACAATACGTATATTTATTATGTATAATTTAACAGATTAAGAAAAGTTGCAGTTTTTTGAAATTTCGTGACAAACATTCGTGAACTATTTACACAAGTGTGTAGGATAATTCAATACTTATAGAAATAAAAATGGATAATAGTAATCGGAAATATAGGCTTAAATAGTTAGAAGCTATATTTATAGCTTCCTGTATGTATCTTGAAACATATGAAAAATATAAAACACAACTTCTAAAAAAGATATTAACAACAAACGTGGCGCACTAAACAATGCACAGGTGTCCGCTGCCTGTAACTTATAAACAGTGTAATTGCTCGGAAGGAGATTTGGATCGAATTCGCAAATATAAAAAATTCCTTTTATACAAAATTCCGGAATTTTTCATAACAAAAAAGGGCCTGACTCGTATGTATTCGACAAAAGTGTATCTGATAGAAATCCTAAGCAATTACATATTCGTTTGCTATATTTTCGATGGAAAAGAATATCCTTGGTATTCATATATGATTTAAACAATAAATTATAATTATAATTTATAGAAAATATCTCAATATAATGAATTTCTCTAATAAGCAACAAAAAAAATTCAAAATACCACAAAGCATGCATACAGTGCACTTTTTATGTATCAAACTGTGTAATGTGCATCTCTGTCATAAGTTGCAGCATAAACACTATCACAAAATCGATGAACAAACAAAAATACCCAAAATTACGTTGGATAATAATTTGGATGAAATACATTTCGATGATTCACCTTTATCTTAGATAAAAGACGCACGAATTCTTTACGATTAATAATACTCTTGATTTATTATTATCAATTAAGAAAGACTGTTGTTTGGAAAGATAGTCGCAAATTTTCAAGGAGAGAAAGAAGAAAACTGAGAAAGAAACTACGTTCCTAAAAATGTAGGTAATATTATGTCTAACAACAACAGATTTAATAATAATGAAAAAGCTCATTTAGATGAAACGTAAAATTGTCATAGGCTTAAAAGAATTAAAACATCATTCATCGTTGTTTTGGTAAAAGAAAATTTCTTCGAAATATACTTCATCCGTCTCACCATCCACCTAATATGTACCTACGTTATAGCACACTACACACGCAAAAGAAAACACCCGGAACACTCCTGCTGTTAATAAAAGCGGAACCTTGCAAAAGCACGACAAACGATACCGTTTGGTTGAATGCCGGTCCCAGTGACTTTTATCTTCGACACATCGACGTCTTTTACAACGATCGCCTGGAAAGGCGAGCCAGGAATATGCTTCTCGTTGAAGGTAATATTGATACCATAATCGCCAACTTCCGTAGGTAAGTACGCAACGGAACACGTTCCATCGCCATTATCTCGACAATTAATGGCAGCTTCGCAGGGACCTTCGACCGTCACACCGAGATTGCCTTGTCCAGCTCCGCGAGTATCGATCACGAACTCAGCCGGTTTGTTTATTATTCCATGGGTTAAACCTGGCCCAGAAGCTCGGACCTTTTCAGGATCCGAGCCATGCACGCAGGTCAATCGATACGGCTGGTTGGATATTGGCACTCCGCCGAAACTAATCCCCAACAGATATTCGCCTAGTTCTGTCGGCGTAAAATTCACGAGATAGCCTTCGCGAATTGGTATCACGTGCGCCTTGATACGGTTGCCCGAAGGTGCGGTTATCGTCACCTGAAAGTCCGCTGGCTTGCCTGCGTCCTGAGTTATCACGAGGAACTGCTGCAAGCTGTTCACTGGAGCCGCTGTGACATGGATTTAGTTTCGAATTGTTTAGTTTTCTTCCCATTTTCTGCTCTACCTTTTGTCTTTCTTAATTACAAGTTTAAAATCGCATGCACCTTCCAAAGTGACTAGCGATCACGATGAGAGTAGTCAGTGGTGATAAAAACCAATATTCTTGAGAAAGGCCAGATCTCTTTTGCAAAGTCTTGCTCTGTAGTGTGTGTTTTTTTTTTTTTGTGAATTCGTGAAGTCATGCTATGCTCTTTTCATACCGTACTTACTTGGAACGGATAAATAGCATGTGATTGATAGAGTTTCGTTTGGTTAAGTGGAAATAGACGACCTGCATAGACCGACGTAAACGTTACGATCGCTTACTAACTCGCTTAGATTTCTTATTCGCCTCGCTCAGAGATTTTTCCCTAGTCTTTAAGAAATCTTAGATACGAGCATCGAATTCACGATATGAACATTTACAAAACTATAAAGATAGGGCGATGAGTGTAGCCGAAAAAGATATGCGTGGCCTATGTCATCCTGCGTTTGTCTGACTATGACACTCTCAATCTCCTGTAACGCTACTGTAAACAATTCTCTTTCAACCAGAGTGCTTCTCGAATTTATTATTTATAATAATAAATCGAAATCGTGCACTGTGTATAGCTCGTAGCGATACATTTTAAAGATTTAGAAACTTTGAGATTTTAGAGATTTTAATAATATTTGTAATTATTGAATTACAACGAATTAGACATAGGCGTAATAATAGGCATAATAAATGGGTAATTTTATACTTACTTTGAGCAAGACCTTCTACTTTAACCTCGGAGATATCGATATGCGATTCAACGTTCACTTTAATCGGACACTGAGGTGCATTCAAGCCTCCATAATTCAAATTTACGGAGCAAGTTCCTGGTTCTCGTGCTACGTAAGTGATAGTATGCGTGCCATCCTTGTTGTCCGAAAGTGAAAATGGAATTTCTTTGTTGTCAGAATCTTTTATGTTCACGCGAAGTTCACCTGGTCCAACTTCGCGACAATCGACGATAAAATGCGTTGGTATGTTCGACTTGACCCCTTTCTCGAGTCCGGGTCCGTATGCTGATAGCATAGCAACGTTTAAGGGTCCTTCTACCTTTACTCGATAAGGTGAGTGTTTCGTAGCTACGCCACCGTAAATAACCTACGAATATTATCATATAATTATTTAGTATCAATTTTATTTATATTTTTGTGTTCTAAATATGTATATAATTTATCTTCCTTATCCTAACAGTTAGATATATCTGTACTTCTAAGTACTTTCCAATATAACATTTATCATCGTCTTTATTCCCTGATATTTTCTATTTCGTAAAATTCCACCAATTTTTTGAGTTATAATTTGATATCGTAAAATCAAAGCGACGTACGAAATTCTTTATGAATCAGACCAATTCCGAAGAAATTTTTGGCCTTTTTCAAAAAACATTTAGCATCGATAAATTCTTATCTTATCTCGCGTATCAACTCGTCTTACGATTAAGCCATATTTTATAGAATATCGAAACGTTGCATCTGTCAAAATTTTCAATGCCTCACCATGATAACGTGATTTGATGCAGACGTAGGAGTATAGTGACATTGCACTGTGCCATCGTGATTATCCTCCAATCGAACGGGTACATCCTTTCCTTGAACATCTTGAACAACGACTTCCAACGGTGCTTGCCCAGCTTTCTTTACGTCCACTGTAAAATTCGTCGGTTTCCCAACAGGAAGAGTCTCCGCTTGAATTCCC
The DNA here is from genome assembly GCF_000188095.3 of Bombus impatiens. Lineage (NCBI taxonomy): Eukaryota > Metazoa > Arthropoda > Insecta > Hymenoptera > Apidae > Bombus > Bombus impatiens. Next base: position 476,166 of record NT_177184.1, on the reverse strand, counting down.
GGACCGTACACTTCAACCTGCAAATCGTACTTTGTTAAATCACTCGTCTTTCATTCATTCAGTTCAACGAAACGATTTCAGAGCATCGAAGAAGCGAACTACAATATTCAAAAAATATCGGAACAAATAAGAATAATTAGCAAAATTTTAATTAACCCTCAATTAGCATCGTTGTAATAACAGAATTAACATAATCTTCGCTTCCTTAGTTCCACATATATTCTGTATTTTAATTGACAAGGTTTATCAATGGCCAACATATAGCGTATAAATTGAAATGAAATATTCCACAATTAAGAAACTTTAATCCAATGTAAACTGAATGGCCATATATCCAGCAATACCAATTGCGAATTAATAATTTAGGCATGAACGAACGATCGAACGAGCTTTGCTGGTGACTTTCTATGTCAAAGCAACGTTAAAGTCGATTAAAACAAAAAGAGTGCAATACTGTTATATTAGGACACGATCGAAAGCCAAAGGACCACGAATATATGAAAATCAGACCTTGTCAGGATCGAAGTCCCCTTTCGGCAAAATATTCACGATGTAGGGCGATTTCGGAATATCCTCGTTATCGCAACGAATGTGAACCGCGTATTGGCCTGGTGCAGTTGGTAAGTAGGATATGACGCCTGTTCCATCGCCGTTATCGTGACAGAAGATTTTCGCTTCCGAAGGTCCTTCGATCGCGAATCCAAGACCAGCGGTTTCTCTCTGTGTGTCTATAATGAACTTGGCTGTATGATCGACTATACCACCGTGAAGACCAGGACCATAAGCTCTGATCGCTGATTCCTTGTAAGGGCCAACGTTCACCTCGAACGGTGACTTGTAAATTTCTTTTCCGCCGTATGTTATCATCACCACGTATCGTCCCTCTTTCATCGGTGTGTAATTACACTTGTACGTTTTTTGGTCAATTTTAACCATACTGGAAAAAAATATATATATAAGTGGTGCTTCGAAGTCCATAAATCGGCCAAAGAATCAATTATAAAAATCAAAAGAAAAAAAGTCAATTAAGAGTATTAATTTACGAAGTCTTGCTGCTGTATATTCCTAATTGAACAATCAACTTTATTTCTTACACCATTTGAACCTCGAATTGCATCTGTAAAAGTGTAGAAACTTTCGATGCAAATGTACTCAGCTTGAATCTGTACATTGAACTCACGTACAATTTATGTTATATTAATTAATATGTCAACTTTTGTCGAGTGACATTTACAGCATAGAGCCTAAAGGTACTTCTATTATTACATAGAATTAAATTATATTTGTGGACGTTCAATATTAGCTGGAAATCACAGTCACTTTAGTTCCAATGCTCGATTCAATAATTATTAATAACCAATCGATTAAGTAGAAATTGATGTACAAATCTGTGTGTGAAATTTGTTTAGCTTTGTTCCGCGAAAGTTAAATCCATACAACTTCGATTAATTCGAAGCTCATAAAGAAATAAGCCTACCAAGTTGATTGGATGATCATGTTCGTTAGATTAAATACATCTTCTGTGTATCTTCTTCGTCACGAATTCTAATAAATAATTTTTAATCAAGATTTTATCAAAAAGATAAAATTGCTTACTGAACAGGTTGACTGACTCCTCCGGGACCAATAATTTTAACTCCAAGCACATCTTCACCGGCATCCTTTGTGACGATAACGAAATCCACATTGTCGTGAGCACGAACTCCATTCGGTAATAATCCTCGTCCATAAGCTCTACATTTCTTAGCATCTGTCCCCGAACCTACGTTAACATTACAAGGACTGCCAGGTATCGATTTGCCAGCAAAAGACATCTTTATCGTATGTACCCCAATTTCGGTAGGGGTATATTCGCACCTCCATACTTCTGGTAGAGTTTGACGTAATTTGAAAGGTACGTTTAATCCCTACAAACCAGAATTCGTAACAGGTAGTTAGAATATATAATAAAAATCGCTTAATTAACAGAAAAATAAACTAATTCATACAATGATAATGCATATCCTTATTTAATAATATACCTCTTCGTCCAAGACTGTAACTACTGGTGCGCCACGTCCAGCAGTCTTCGTGAATATATCAAAGAAAGTAGGTTTGTTGACTAAGATTCCATCCGCCTGTAATCCTGGCCCACTTGCTATAATTTTGCTAGGATCAGCTGATGGTGTTTCTACATTCACCACGTATGGACTTTTTGGAATTTCTTTTCCGGCATACAGTATTTGTACTTTATGCGGTGATGGCGTCTTCGGAGTATATGACACGGAATAGGTGAGATTTTTGTCTCTGTTGAACTTGATATCAACCTTTAAGAAAGAAAAATTATTTAAATTAAATAAAATTAAATTTGATTATCAAGATAAGATTAATAAATTTAATTGCAATTAAAATACCATTTACTTAGGTTTATAAATTAAAATTCAAATAATATTCATATTCATTCTTTTCAATGATACAACCCATTGGCACATCTTAACGGAATATTCCGGTCTAAAATACCATTATTTTGGATATTTTTGTAAATCTATTTCCAAAGGAGTCATAAAACTTTCCCTATCAGTCTTTGGCATACAGATCTATCAGCACTTTATTTAATAACACGTAACTCGCGGAATTCTGATTATTCTCACTTGAAAAAATCGACGAATATCCTCCGATCGTTGATATATATGTGTGGCAAAGATCGATAAAAAGAGGCTAAAGGTTTTTTTAGAAAAAAATCCCAAATACCCAAACAAGCGGCATTCTGAATCAGAATAGCTGCTTAAAGCATAATCCTATAAAATCACGGATTGAATTAAAAGCCTATTTTAATTGATAGACCTGTGAGTATTTATTGGAAAGCTGTAGTTGTTAGAAGTATAATTTATACGAATGTACATTTATCCATGTTTCTCGTGTAGCAAAGCTTGTACGTGCCAACGTGTGATTGACTGACTAACAATTGAACTAATCGTGCCAAAATTAGAATCTCCATTCTATTCTTATTATCTTAATTGCTTGTATCTGAAACATTTCGCTGTATAAATTAAGCAACTCCTTCTTCCAATTTTACACATAAACATATATTTTAAAGAATTCTTTCATTTCACACGATATATCAGATTTATGACGAATAAGCGTGTTATATTAATTCTATTAGTGTAAATCTATTTATTCGTAATGTTATTAGTAACTATGAAATCTAATCTAATGTAAGATTATACTAAATCCTGTACTATTTAAAGTTCAAGTATTTATAGTATAAGTATTTGTATATTAAGTATTTGTATAATATCCTATATTGATTTTGTAGGCATAACCACGTGCCAACCCTCTTTTCAAGGTCGAAAGGCAGCAAAATAGAGTTATCTATCTACTAAATCATGCATAAAAATCGTGTTACATATTTTTATATCAAGGTTGTAATAAAATGAATTTCAATTAATTCTAGTACTGTAACTGTTGCAGAAAAGAAAAGAAATGTAGAAAAGTAAGAATAAACTATTACATCACGTGTATCCTGGCTTGTAATCAATTTATGATTATGATACAAGTGTAGCAATTTCCGGGATGGTGGTCAACCACATTATACATGGCAAGTAGATGAATGGGTACGTAACGTAGCAATCGTAGCGCACGTAGCGATTATAAATTATGTAATATAAAAATATTTGGAAGTTTAGTTGTAGATTCTTTAAATTTCCCAATGAACTATAATTAAATTGTGAATTTTTTTGGAAACTTGTATTTCCATAAATGCACCTCAAGAAGTAGAATTGAAATACAGATTCGTTTCGTTTATTAAATCGTAACAAACATCCTATTTTAACACGCACTCTCTGCATTTTTACATTTTTAAATTTTTTATAAATGGATTAGTCGAACCATAGCCATAAATATGTGTTTTAGTGATCGAAAAATGTTTATGTTACGAAAAATTGTTCTCACCGGAAGTTTCATTCCTTGAAAATCTTCCACAATGACTTCGACATCTCCTTTACCGGCAGATAATGTTTCTATAGTGAAATTAGTTGGTGCTCCGATGACTACACCACTTGGTTCAATACCAGGACCGTAAGCACGTACTCTGCAGGAAATAAAAAATTTAATTAATACACAAAAGATAAAGAATGAAAATAAAAAATAATAATATACAAAAAATAAAGAATCACATTGAAAGCTTAAGTTCTAAATTAACTCTAAATTAATTTTTTTAAAAGAAAATCTTAGTTTACTATAATTAAAATAAACAAAAAACAACAATAGCTTATATTTAAGCAGACTGAGAAAAAACTAGTTGAGTATAGAATTTGTTATAGTAATTCGAAAGTTCTTACACTTCATTGCAATAATAACTGTTCTGTACAAGAAGGATGCAATTTTTCAATTTTCATTGCCTTAGAAAATAGTATGTGTTGCATATCAATAAATTTAGCTAATTGCGAATTTTAATTAACCGAATGATTTAAAGTGGTCTATTAGGGAAAAATAGAAAACAAAGTTGTTACAATCTTTGATTTGAATAGCCAGGAATTAATTGCGCCAAACTATGCATAACTATTATTTTATTATAAAAAAAAATATGAATGACTATGAAAGATGCAAGAAAACACGATATTTACGTAACTTACCGCGGTGGCGGGATACTGCAACCGGAAAATAAAATAGATTTATTAATTATACCACTTTGTGTCATTAAAACATTTACACTCTCTCTATTTATACGCGAGACTAAATATAGAAGAAATAATTTACATTTTTGCTTTTACATTCAGATGCCTACTCTACTGTAATTTATATTTCTTAATTATTTTTCAATTAAACATTTTGACATAAAAAGCTTCTTCGCGCGATACGATATGATAATAGTTGACTGTCATTTCATGAAATCTGGCTTTATCGTATAACAAATGATCGATGAGAGAATTTATTCATCGACTTACCTATTTCGATTGATACGTGGTCGAAGAGGTGCTCCTGGTTTTAGTTTTGCGTTAGGGTATTGACTCAAATATGTCATCATTGACATTTCGTCTATATTTGGATTAACCATTTCCTCTGGCTTGATGAGCTATGTAAAAGAATGACAGAATTAAATAGTAAAGTAGTTAGTTTGCTTTTCTGTAATCGTTTCATTCGCTTTCGTGTCATATCTCTCGTTGCAATTTAATATCGTTACTATACTAATTTATTTCATTTCTAAAACTAATCCCATTGCACAAAATAAAATATTTACAATCGCTTTCTCATCGCTGCAAATAATTTTAAATTAGAACGAGAACGAATAAAACGACAAATAATTTATAAAAATGAACTTCTCATTATTTTATCACGTAGCTCTATGAAACTATTATTTAACAGCGAAAAAACGAAGCTATTAAACGTAAGAAAAAAAAGATGACAGCTAATAAAAGTTCAGAAAGAAGGAACAAAAGTCAGAATAAATACAAGTAAATACAATAAATGATGGAGATAGAGAAGCGTAAAAAATTTTTCGATATATATTTTTACAAATTTTCCTTAAACAACATAACAAGCATTATAGCATTTACCTGAGGTATATTCAGCCAATCATCCGCTAATTGCATTGCTTCCGATGCATTTTGAATTGCGTCATTTTTATTCCACTCGTGCCAATCAGGGCAAAGACCAGACGCAACTCCATCTACCAAAGCACCGATAGCACGGCCATCGTTCCAATCAGTAGTGAAATTACCGATTGCCAATTCTGGTACTTTGTTCTTAATCCACTTGATGAGTCTTTGTTTTGGTCCCTCTGCTTGAGAACCCTCTTCTCCATTCCAGAGAGGCATCGATATCGAATAGTGTAAAATTAGGGTCCATATTAAACCCAGGATTAACTTGAGTTTAGAATCGACGATGTCCGTTGAATCTATAAAATCATTTTGAAATACTAGATGCAGTGGAATAGTAACGAATTGCGATTTAGAAAATTAATTCACAATAGGTGCAATTCTTTAATTTTACGCCAAGAAAAAGGGTAGATAAATGTCCGCTATTATTATGATTATTGTTGAAAATGACAACGTGAGGTCGCGCTCGCCATCCATATGCAGATACGCTAGTTACAATAAATAGTAACTAGAATATAGTTCTAGAAATAATCGATAGATTTAATCGATAGGTTTAAGATATTCTTTTGTTTTTATCCCTAGACCATGTAAGAAAGTACAATAATGGTTTATCGGCTCAAAACGGTGTGATAGATTTATCCAAAGAATAAAATAATAGCTATTGTGATTCTACCTCTAAATATAGAAATAATAACAATTATCTTTATGGATCGTAACGTTGGAAATAAAACTACGTTTTCGACAAATATTTGATTAAAGTTGAATCAATGAGACTGTAAATGATAAAACTAGAAATAATCTTTGAAATACAGACTGTAATTTCATTTTCACTGGGATAGATTTTCATACCATTTATGAATTAATTTGAAATCAAGAAAAGCGAGAAGATAGTTCTGTTAGATAAGAAGAAAGAAATAGTTGTTCTCTATATCAATATTGGCTCAAGAGAGAAACTACCGAGCTCTTATCACGGTCAGGGACGGTAGCTAATACCACTATACACACATGATCAGTGTAAATATAATCTACGATTAATTTAACATATTATTTTTCTGTTTCGAGCTTAGTATGTAATAAAACATTGGTTTCTTAATAAAGCATTCACCGATGAAACTATTCAACTTGTAAATAATTTTTTGTAAACAAATGAGAGAATTCTGTATTAAAAAAATATGTATCTTTATTAGTCGGGAACCTGATAATTAACGAAATATTCTGTCTCGTTCATTAAGACATTTGCTTCTACGTATTTATATGTAAGAGAAATAAACGATATTCTATTTATTTCGACTTTATTAAATCCATCTCCTCGTTTTCATATTTGAAGATACAAAATTTATGTTTAATTGAAAACCTGCTTTAAAGAGCATTTTACGAGCAGATATAAAATACATGCAGACATATTTCTGACATTTCCGGCCAGGAATAGCCATACAGTGATACAATGGCTAAAAAATGACGCTTACACATCAAAATGAATCAACGCTAGTTCTGCGAAAGAAAGTAATTGCATTTGATGTGAAGTACAGCTAAAAGAAAAATAGCTATTTGTTATATTCACCATACTTTATATTATCTGTTATTTATTTTATTTAAGATCACGTCAGCCATGATACACTGTACTTTATTACAAGATATACCACGTTGATTAGACAACGTCAACTTCAATATTTTTATAAAGAGATTGTATCACCTGGTATGTCCATAAATATATATATATATATTATGCGCACACTATGTCATAATAGCTTGTCAGACGTAATCAATATTCCCGATTACACAGTTCGCAAAATTTTTTTTAATCACGCTCTAATTTTATCTTCGGCGATGAGTCATACGAATTTCTATCGCTTCAAACTTTACAACCTTTAGATTTTGATTGCAATGCCAACATAGAAAACAACTCGTAAACATATTTATTACAATTTCCAATTGACACCGAATAAATGTATTTTACAAGCAAAAATATGGACGAATCAGAGTTGATATTCTTAGCACGACAGTGCTGCCATACAAATAACAAAGGAGTAAATGGAAGACTATATATTATGATAATGACTGGTGCAAAATATTTTAGGCGACTGCATCCTCTTTCTCGTATTAGAAACGAGACAACTATAGAATACCATTTGAATCAATATCACGGTAATTGCATTTGCTTTAATCAATTTTGGCAACTTCGCGGTAACCTGAGTATCTGACAAATTTATTTTCAGGAAAATACGTTCGCAACCTTGTCGGTTCGATTAAAATTAGATAAGAGTTTTCTACGTCGCCGAATGTGATATACAGCAATTGACGAAAACCATGAACTGTATAACAAAGAAATAATCCTAATTCTTCAAATTTGAATGTAACATTTTGGTATTTGAATGTTCAAAGGACTTGGAATACCTTTTTTCTTTTCACAAATATATCTATTTAAACGTTGACCTAATTAAAATAAACAAGAAAATGATCGTCAAATATAACTGAACAAATTATAAACGTGAGAATTATGATTCGTACACAATAGTCTTCTGTTTCGAAAGAAACTTCTCTATTCATACTATACACAATAGAATATCTCGTGTTACGTGGTTGCTATTTACACAGATCCGGTATAATGACGAGTATATTTCGAGAAATTATATCAAATGTAGTTCGTATCTGTGTACAGTGTGTTAGGACTATCCAATAAACTCTAGAACATGGAGAAACGTACTATACGCATATGTGTTAGTACACTTAGAATTCGCTTCGATCTCAAATTTCATAACGCAAGAAAACTGATTCCAGTTGGCATAAATAGTACACGAAGATCATCATAAATAGCATATAAAAAATCGTGGCGACAATTGTGATTTAATTCAATCCTCATTATTCACTTGTTGGCTCGGTGTTTCATCCAAATTTTCATCCAACTCCCAAGTTCTCCCGTTATTATTTGGTAATTATAGATTAGTTGACATAAGATGTTTATGCGTTTATGGGAAATTTAGATAATGTGCAAAAATTCACATGACGACTGTACACGATATCAAATGTCTGCTTCTATTCTATTTCTTCAGTTGTAGATCATACAAATCTGAACTTCTATAAGCAGCCTAGAATTAAAATCTAATTACTCATTTTTAGCAATTATGTTTGACAGACGTAAGATGAAGTAATGGACGGAGTCAGCGATGCTTGGAAATCGTCTCCTGCACGAGCTCCTAATGCGCGTTCAATCCATGACGTAACCGGTTAGCCACCAATGACGTCATCGTCTAAACTCGCCGCGGAATACGGTCGAGGAAAACGTCATGGGCACTCGAGAAGAAGCGTGATCGACAACTCAATACATATAAACAGTGGATTTTTTAAGGAATTTCTACGTTTGTATAGAAGATAAGATAATAATACTAATATCTTGCATGTACGCTAATTCTTTCATAAATATACAAATTCATTTCACAAAGAAATTCTAAACTCGCACAAGGAAATACTTTTATGTGATAAAAATATTACTCATTCGATTATTTTTATAAAATTCTTTCAAGTAATTAGAAAGGACAAGTTTCTATTTTCTACTACATCGCAAAGGGTAGGTGATAAATTTATCTACATCGCAAAGTGCAACAGTTATAGATAAACTATTACAATATATATATATATATATATATATATATATATTGTATATATATATTTATATATATATATATTTATATATATATATATATTTATATATATACGTAGGTAAAACAAAAGAATAAACATAAGAAAAAATCCAGCGCAATGAAAAAACGTAAATAAGAAGTTTCATTAACAAAAGATTGTCTCCTTTAATATCGTACGATAAAGATAATTATCAGAATGAACAAAATAATTAATTAAAATGATGCCAGAGCAGACGCACTATGACAAATATAAATTTAAACGAATGACTTCAGTACAAACGCGTATTCTACATAAAGTTAAGCGAGTAAAACATTCCATGCCGTGATAACCAGTTGTATTTTAAATTAAGAACGTATTGATAAGTTATAAGACGGAAAAGAATGCCATTATCATTTATCCTCGTGACAGTTATTGTTATGTTTCCACTAAATTAACACATTGTACAATTACAACGAACGAAAAGATTTGTTTTCTGATTTCATTTTTAGTCGATAATTTATAAATATACACACACACACGACTAAAACATAATTGGTTTAGAATTAAAATGAATTACATGGACAAGAAGTTTGAAGAGTATTTCTCTTGAAATTTTTTTAATTTTGAGAAAAAACTATCTTATCGGGAGAATGAGTTTGGCATAGGTGTACGCAAACTGAAAGCAAAGATGACGTCCCTTGTACCTGAGCAAATATGACCTTCACCTCATCGTGCGCCTACCTACCTGCCTTCCCGCCTACTTTCCATGTCTCCCTCTCACTCCCTCTTCCCGCTTCCCAAAATCACTTTCAAGAGCAAACTATTTATAGTTTTTAGAATTATTTAGATATATAAAATAATTTACGTACATGAACCAATATACTAATATACTAATATACTAATAAATATGTATGGCTTGATACCTACATATATCAAATCCTTTTATATCTTATAAATACTTAGAAGAGATTAGTCCTTGAAAGAAATGAAAGATTCACGACTATCATAAAGAATGGACGAAGCACGTTTTATATAATTGCTAATTCTCAGAAATATTTAGTGGGTACAGGTAACAAAACTATCGCTATATTCCTATCCTACAGATTTTGAAATATTTCGATAAAGCATCATCGATTCGAGGATCTTTTACTATTCCGTGTAATTATCTCTATTTTATTTTTATTTTAATTATCATATCTTGTTCTACAAAAAATCTTCCATTGAAAAATTTCAATATTCATGTAAACTTTCCTTTCTCTTATGGAACTAGCCGCCACAACCATGAAACTTCTGTATAAATGCTATTCAAGCCACCCGTTAGAGAAACTAAGTCAAATAGAAGCGCAGCTTCATAAAGCGCGAAAGTGTTTTTTACTTCCTTGCAATGAGTCATATTACAAGAAATGTAAATTATATTTTTACGTTATCTCTGTTCATTAATAATTTAAAGTATTTCAAAGAAAATATGTACGTATATTTATCTAACGTGAAATGAACCCCCCCCTAACCTAACCCCAACCTAACCCTAATTAGAAATTAATTTACAATTGGTGTTGCTAAACCTTTTTACACCGGGGAAAAAAGGAAAGTGATGACATTTGATAGAGTTAAACAGAACTTGAGATATCCTTTACAATCGTCGATAACAATATGTGTACTATAATAACATTGTCCTCGTTCAAACTTTTATATAAAAAACCATGTTTCTTTCTCTTGCAACACAATTCTCTCTGTGTGTCAAAGGCATATACGAAACATGAAACTATTGTATTTCTTAATATTTTACGTCGATTAATATTTTGACGCGCACAAAATTTTGTAATGACCTGAACAAACCACCGATCACGTAAAAATATTTCTTTTCGTGTTATCACTTCATCGCCAGTCACGTAAGGAGACACGTCTTTTCTACGTTATTAATCAATCGCTGGTCACGTACGACTTCTTTTTAAAAATCTAACTGAATTTCCAGTTACAATAGCTTTTCGAAAGTGAAATTTTTAGATCGAAATATAAGTTGACAGATGCGACGCGAGATGCCTACGTATATCGACAAAGTCTCAACTCGAAAATCAAAACAAAATAAAACAGTTCACACGGTATTTTATGACATAAAATTAGGAAACTGCAACATCGTACGGCCCAAAACGAGGTTCTAAGCCCTTATGCCCTCCAAAATGTCTCAAATTATTTGTTTCGATCCTCGAGATATGTAAACTTGAACTCCTAACCGATTTTACGACCTCACTATACTATACCTACCTACTTACATCTTGTTTAGTATCATGATTGTAATTGTATATCTCTATCAGCACATTTTTGCAACGGAAGAATAATATATTATTTAATATGTATAAAATCTATCTCCAATATAGTCCAATATAGTAACATTCAACATTAAAAATTAAATGTGGGGAATGAATAAAATTTATACTACCATCGAACAAAATAAATTTGTTAAGAGGGCAAACAATAATAATTACATCCGCTTAATTACACCGAGATATACATAACAATAACAGTTAAAGTACTGTCAAATATGCTTTACATGTGTACTAGTAAGAATCACTGTATATGTATATTTATACAATGAAAGAAAACTACGTATCACATGTACTCGTTAATTTGATCTATCTCATTTTCTTATTCCTAATTCTTTTTCTTTGCTTTCTTTCCTCTCGATTCGAAAGGGAAGAAAGAGGAGAGAATGACTCAAACGAATGATATGAACGGAGAAAAAAGCGGAACACAGGGAAGCCTAACTGAAGCAACAAAACACGAATGTCAGCCACTCACCGATATTAACGATTCTTATTCCCTCGTCGTCCAAAAACTTCAATGCCACTGAAACATTTTCCAATTTCTGTGATCTAAAGACGGGCTTCTGACTATGCTTCGGAAGCTTCTTCTGCGCGAGCACCTCGATCAAACTGATGAGTAGAAGACCGTCGGACAAATCACACTCCAAATCATCGATCTGTCTGTTCACCGTTTTCAGCTTCTCGTTCGCCCATCTCGTAAACGTGTTTTGCTGCGTTCGTTTCCACTGGGCATCCTCCAACAAATCTTGTTCGAACATGTCGTCGTCCTCTTCCTCTGCGTTCTCGCACTTGACTGACTTATCGTTCTCGCACATTTTATCGGCCGGTTCGCTCCTACGGGATGACATTGGTAATGGTGAGAACGATGGTGGGGAGAAAAGTAGAAAACCTTGTGTGTGTGTTCACACGTTGCTGCTCCGTTCACTCTAATCTCCCCTCTCCTCTTAAACCGAGATGAGCTCGCTATACGCTCTACACCGTGTGTCTTACTCACTTTCTCTCATTTTACTGTATCTTCTCTGATGCATGCATATACTACTTACAGCAGCAAAAGTATCGGTATTACCCATAGCCTTACTTTTCTATGAAGCGTTCTTTTTTTATCAACATCTCAATTTCATTTTTATAGTATCAAGTTTATATGTAGTTATACGAAAGTAATTCTAAATTGTATAAAATTTAGTATTAATTAGTATGTATATGGTAGAATAAATGCAATAGCGTATCAATTATATCATATAATAGAGAGAAAGAGAGAGTAGAAATTTGTAAATCTGTAATACGTTTCCTTTTACACGATAATTCTTTAATCAACCTTTGATACTTCGATCATTCAGTCACTGATTATACATCATTTAAAAGATATGTAAATTAAAAGCCAAATCGTAAATTATAGATATTATTATAGCGTTATATAGATAGTACTACGACAAAATAAGTGCAATATAACAATGTTCGTACTGTCTACACGCAAAATATCTTTATCTTAATCTACAAAATTGTACTTCTTAAAATTCGATTTCTTTTGGTCTCCTTATAAGGAATTCCTTTAGAATTCTGTAAAAAATGACTCGCATAAGAATTATTTTAATGAATATGCAATTTAAATAAATGAATTTAATGAATAATGAATATAAAATAATTTATTACAAACTACTAGAAAAATTTATGAAATAATAGAGATATCTACATAATTCTAACATCTTGTGGGTCAAAAAATTATTGCCACCGTGTTGTGAGATTCTTGCAACCGTGCAACTTTGGTAAGCAATATTTCTGCTTATTACTTGAAATAACAAAGATATTTGAGATAAATAGAAGTGGTAAATCATTCCATATATCGCACAGGAACACTGTAAAATTTTATCAATACAAATGCTAATTATCTCCATAAAGACACAAGGCTGAATGAAATATTTGTTATAATTTATTATTAGATATTCAGTCACGTAATACGAATTACTATCTAATTCCACATCATATCATGTTAGCGAATTAACAATTAAATAACAATTGCACTGTATATAATTTTCCGCTCGGTACAATTTTAAAGTTTATCCTTGTCAAAGTTACTATTTGACGTACAATGAAATATCTATCATACGTAAAACTCGACCCTGATAGTATAATAAAGATAATAATATATAAGATATATAAGGTATATAAGATGTATAAGATATGTGTATTTAACTGTATCTGAATGACCAAAAAGAACTTGAAATTGTGTCGCTAGCGGATAACATCCGATATAGTAAGTATTGCAACACAAATTCCTTTTGTGGAATAGTCACCTTCTTCTTCCTTTTCGGAAACGATTCCAGTTTTAGCAGCGGACCTTACGTTCCTTTTCAGCCGACTTGCAATCAAGAGTTAGGTCAGTGATTTAACCGCCAAAAAAAAAGAAATGATAATAAATTGATATACATATCCCGTTCAAAATACGAGGTTATAGTGGATGTATTATTTAAAGCAGGAATCGAAATAAATAGCTTCTTCCGTCTTTTTTTTTCTTTTTTTAAATTCTGTTGATGTTTCGTTTAAGAAAATATCTGTTCCTGTGGAATCTTTATGGAAAGAAATATTACCCTTAAAAACTTTTTTATAGAGTGTTCTCATGCAACAGATACTCAAGAATCTATAGAGTGAAGGTTTCACGAAAACAAGTTATCTTGGAACGTGTATTAAAAAAGATTTTAAAGATACCAAATCATTAAACGCTAATTTTACTTAATAATGTAACGTCATATCATTCATATGCTTAATGAATAGAAGATATGAAAATCATAGCATGATTAATTCATAGATTCATAAGTATTGGCCAGAAAAGAGAACTTGTCAAGAATAATACTTACTAGTGGATATACATTTTTTACTATGCGGAGAATTGTTTTTAAACTGAATATCATTTGATTGGAGGTGTCGTAAATTATCAAGAGATAATGGAAAATGATAAATTTTCTCGTTTTCTCGTTCGTGGTCGACTTCAAAATTCCCGATTCTAATGCATATTTCATCGGCTGTATGAGGTGACCGCTCGCTCCGACTAGTTTTACCGTGGTAGAAATAATGGCATATAAGTTTCGAAATTTGGCAAGCGAACATCTTCCGAAATACTACTGCATATGATATTGCGAGAGATTATTATACCACCCTATCCTGTTGTCGTTATTAAAAGAAATTCAGCAATTAAAATGACGCATATTACATATTTTGTGTTGATATAAAACGTATAAATAATTCTTTATAATGGTCGATTTTATTGTATGCATGTATTTGGTATTCGAATTGAATGTTTATCAGCAAGAACAAAACTCTTACTCCTGATCCATATTTAACTCTCGTGATTCAATGTCTAAGTAACTGTGACTCATCACGCGTTAGTGACGGGCCTGTTTATGTAGCCGCGAAATGACGAATGTATAATTGTTAAGAACAGATCTTCGACAAACAAAATAGTTGCTTGTAACATTTGAAATCTACGAAATATATTAATTGGATCGATAAAATCATTTACTTAATTGTCACGTGTGTGATGTTCAAAAAAATGATAAATTTGTTACGAATATTTTGATGGAAACCGCCATATTAAAACGTACATGAACGTACGAATTTGATATTTTACGTACGCTATGTTGCCTATGAGAAAAAATTACGGACACGTGAAAATGGAACCTATCTCGTCGATTTCAATGATCTTGAAATATTTTATGAAGGTCAATGTTCTGAGTAATCTTACACAGAACATCCCACGCAACTAGGACAGCTACATCTTTACGAAGACACGTTGTTAAGTTCCTTAAACATGAATGACAGAAAGAATGAAACACCAAAGATTATAAAAAGACACATAACTAGTGTATTAAATAACATAAGAAAAGTATGGGAAAATATTTCAAGTGCTATAGAGAAAATAATTTTGCAAATTCCAAACTCTAACATCTTTTAAATCGATAGTTTAAACGAATTGTGTGTAAAATATAATACATCCAATTGAACTATACTTTCTCTCTCTCTCTCTCTCTCTCTTTCTCTCTCTCATGTATCATATGTAAAAATACATGCAATTTTATAAACATCCTGCAATTTCGTTGTAGTTCCGTTCAAGGTAGTTAAGCTAAATTCAATGTCTCATTTACTTAATCGCTAGCAAAGTGAAGCTTGTATTATAAAATAAATCTATAGTATACACTCGCGTACACATAACTTGTAAACGGTATATAACTTACAAGAATGATTAGGATTTCAAATAATTAAAGTGTCAATACTATGAGAATAGTACATATGTACATGTATATTGTATACGTGTACGTAATACGAGGTTAGGCGTTATTTCAAAGTTTTGTCATTAGGTTCTAGATAATTGTCAAATAGGTAATCTGATCAGTGTAATAGGAAATTAATCAATTCCATGCTAAATTACGATGTGCCTCTTGCAAGTCAGAGCCAAGGTATTTTTAGAGTACGTAGACATACGTGTCTTTTTTCCAAGGTCTAATCTTGTGTGTGTGCAAAAGATAAATTTTATCGTGCGAAATACTGTTCAAGTTAAAAAGTATACAATGTGAGTATATATTTCGTCAAAGTTCACTGAATAGAACAGATTAAAATGAATAGAGAAATAACGTGCATAGACAGTGGCTGTAGAAACACAATCACTGTTCTACGATTAGATAAGACAAATTTTACTGACACTAGTTCCGATTATTAAAAATTAGAAATTGATTAATGGTATTTACTTGTACTAGCAATCGTTTAACTAAAATGCTTCTGTAAAGTTTTAGAAAAATGTTGGTAAGTGACGAGTTATTGTAAATTATTGCACAAAAGATTAGTAATAAACCAAGAGGAATAGGAAAAGAAGAAATTATTATAACATATTCGCAAATTATACAGTATTAAATAAAGTTTACCACGACGCTACATAATCTTACTTCGTAATTTAAATTGAATCAATCGTTAAAAAATTATACCTTCCAATATCTATTATCTTGCTATTTGTAACGTCAACGAACTTAAAAACCACTGTACGCATTTGTCGCATGTTAATTCTCAATTGTTTCACTCACGTGGCATGCATATCATTTCATATAATTATTTGAAGCATAAATTGCCATTCATGCAATCACTAATTAACAGCGTTTATTAAAACACATAGATAAGAATCTTATTTGCAATCTCTTATTTGCATCTCTTTTGATTGAAGCAGTTTTGATTGAAAGTATCAAATTATGTAGCAAACAAGTAAACACTGGCGTGATAAAGGATGCATCTTCTCCCGTAAATGTAAAAAGCTTTTTAATTGTGACAAAATTTCTTAAAATTATAGAAGAAGAAAATGTATAGAATAAAAGGTAATGACTGTTTTTCTTTTCTAAACGATAAACATTGTTAGAAAAATACTTTACACGCTACCTTATTTACAGGATAAAATGGATCTATTAATAAGGTATATATTCGCACTAGTAATTCCCTTTCAAATATGATTCACACTTTTACACTTTTAATATACATTAAAACACAAGCACAATTTACATTTGAACGATGTATTAAAGAGAAGAGACTCTTTGCACTGTTCGATACGATTTAGAAAGGTTTACTGACGTTTACCGCCACCGAATTTGGAAGAGAGGGAAAATGTACCGAACAAACTCCGAGAATAGCTATCCCCTCGTCTTCAACCCTCCCACTCTGGCTAGCAAACTATATATACACACGCCGATCTGTCTGTTTCTCTCGCTATCCCTTTTCCCAATTCCTATTGTCCATTGAAACTTTGCCATTTTATTTAAACCTATTCTTACTACAATGTCCGTCGAACTTTAATTTAGTCTAATGGCATCATCAATATTTAATAAATACTTATAGAGTAGTCGTCCTCTTTCTAACGATAAGAACATTCCTCTATCAGATATAACAAATTTTGAAGTAGAGATATAAAAAACTACATATGTTATAATCATAAAAGACATGTTTAATGAATCTTATAAAATTATAAAACGATATAAAATTAGCTTATTTTAAAAGCATCTATATAAACATATTCCATTTATTTATTTATTTATTTATTGAAAATGTATAAAATATATGCAATAAATTAATAATACTTGTTTATGTGGTATTAATAAATAAATTGATAAGACTATTTATTAACGAGAACAGAGAAAACACCTACAACAGAAGGGATACGATGTAATAATGAAGGGAAAACAATATTTTGGTATTAATAATAATAAAATATTTAATTCAGTTATCGACAAAACAAACCACTCGTTTCGCGGAAACGTAAAAAAATACAAATTAAAAGATTACTTAAATAATTTATAAGCAATAAACTAAAATAAACCATATTATGTTAAAAAAGAAATAGAAAAAGTAGTCTTTGATGTGTTGATATTATCTAGATATATGTACTTGAAGCAAAAATTCCCAGTCTTAATAAACTTAATACACAAGAATGTTACCAAACTTATGTTTTTGCTGAAGAAACTGCTTTTTTTGCAGCCTCATCTAAATCATTTGCTGTAACAATTGATAACTTGCTCTCTGCAAGAAGTTTCTTTGCTTCTGTTACATTAGTACCTATTTTAAAAACATAGTGAACATTATTAAATCATATAACAATAAAAATAAATAAATAGATAAATAGATAATATTCTATAACTTCTGTAACAAAATTACAAAGTAAATAATAACGAAATAATTACCTTCTAGTCTAACAACTAATGGAATTTTAAGCTTTAAATTATGAGATGCCGCAATAATTCCTTTTGCTATTGTAGCACAATTTACAATACCTCCAAATACATTTACAAGAATAGCTTTTACTTTTGGATCTAGAGATATCAAACAGAACATTTAAAGTTGTTTTTTTCGAAAATATGTGAATATAATTCACAGAGATAATATATCTGATAAAATCATTAATTAAATTTCTTAAAGAAATATGATAAAATCGTGGAAACACATTACACAAATCACATTCACAAGTTTAAGAGATCTATTCAGGCCATTATGTTACATATATAAAAAATAGGAAAACTTCAATTTCTTTTTTTTTTCGATTTTTCGACTTTCCTACAAGTCTATTATAGTACATACATACCTTCACTAAGAATTCTAAATGCTTGATAAACCTGATCCTCTTTAACGCTTCCACCCACATCCAGAAAATTTGCTGGAGATCCACCATTTAATTTAATTATATCCATAGTAGCCATTGCCAAACCAGCACCATTGACTAAATATAATATATAATTTTGAATTTTATGTTAATTAAGAAGAATAATAATATTCTGTTCAAAATACTTTACATAAATTTTTATGAATTAAAAATTAAATAATGATTATTTCAAAAATTATTCCTCCCTTTTATATATATATATAATATAGTAATATATAATATATAGTATAGCAAATATTATTACCATATTATTAAACATACCCAAACATCCTATGTTGCCATCCATACCAATATAATTCAAATTGAAACGTGATGCATCTGCTTCTCTAGGATCTTTTGTATCACTGTCTTCTAAAGCAAATAAATCTTGTTGCCTAAATTCAGCATTATCATCAAATGCTATTTTTGCGTCTACTGCTATAACTTGCTTATCTGTAGTTTCAACCAATGGATTAATTTCAACTTGTAAAGCATCAATATCTACAAATAGTTTCCACAAATTTTTTAATTCAAATATTGCTTTCTGTTGTATTTCTGAATCCACAAAACCAAGAAATATGCTAACATCTTTGGCTATCTCATCATCAATGCCATAGTATATGTCAAGAGGTACTGTTTTTATTAATTCTGGATTCTTTTCAGCAACTGTTTCTATATCCATACCACCTGATGGTGAAGCTATTAATACAGGACCATTGTGTTGTCTGTCCATAAGAATACAGATGTATGTTTCACGTGCAATATTTACAGATTCTGCTATCATAATTTTTTGTACCAATATACCATCTTTTGAAGTTTGTTTTGTAATAAGACGGTGACCTAACATATTTCTCACAACATCTATGACAGCTTTATGACTATTAAAAAATATGCAATAATAAATAATACACATACTTTTGTATTATGTATCATACCATCTACACTTACTCTTTTGTAAGATGAACACCTCCTTTGAAGCCATTATCAAACCATCCTTTCCCGCGACCACCAGCTAGTACCTGAGCTTTTATAACATACTCATCCGCACCTATAAAAGTAAATCA
Source organism: Bombus impatiens (assembly GCF_000188095.3). Classification (NCBI taxonomy): domain Eukaryota; kingdom Metazoa; phylum Arthropoda; class Insecta; order Hymenoptera; family Apidae; genus Bombus; species Bombus impatiens. Next base: position 456,428 of record NT_177184.1, on the reverse strand, counting down.
AATTGCAACAGCTTCATTTAAAAACAGAAAGAATGAAACATATCTATGTAACTAATAATAATAGAATGTTATAAGATTGAACTAATAAAGAATTAAATTTTGATAAGTTAAAATGCTACAATCAAATCTGTATCAATAATTTATTATACCTTTATACAAATGATAATTAAATAAACAAGTAAATTAGATATATTAGAAATAGGGAAAAATACCAACTTATTTTTTGTAAAGCAGAATTCGCTTTAGTTAGATCATCCACAATAGCAAAATTTTGTACAGAAACTCCACAATCTCTTAGGAGTTCCTTACTCTGATATTCGAGTAGATTCAAGCTTCTCGTTTGTTTAGTATTAAATTTTAAAATTTTATTCAACACTTGACTTGGACATAACTTTCGGTTTATAAATCGTAACATGTTTAACTTTAAAAATAAAACTTTATAAAATAGTAATGAAAAATGTTCTTTATGAAATCTTCAAGACTATTCACGATTCTCAGCCACCGGCATTAATTTAAGATACAATTTATCTCTACAGAATATGTTTACAACAATTCTTTACAAAATAGGAGTTATCATTTGTATCTTAAGAGTAATCATCGGTTTCTAAAATTAAACTATATGGACATTATCTTAAGTATATCTACAATTATCTCTTATAACCTCTATATTAAACTAAATCTGTATGTATTGACAATAAACTGATATCTACTACCAAACTACTTTATCTGCTACTACGTATGTATATATAATATCTATCCAAAATATTTTATAAAAAATGAAATACGTGATATTTAAATAATGAAATATAAACTTTTTATTATTTTAATCCTCGCAATATATGTAATATTTTTAATATTCAGATTAATCAATTCAAATATTAGATTTAAACTAGCTAATTATCTTTTTAATAAACCAAATAAAATAATTTTAACTTTTTTATTTGAATTTTATTTCGATGTCTTTAGAATCATTAGTAATTTATACTTATACTTTTAATTTAAAGATGTACATATATAGTTCTAATTATAGAAAATATTCTCCACAATTTTAATTTTAGTTATTAATAAAGGATAAGGATAAACTGATTTTTCTTGTAAAAAACATATATAAGATTTTATTTATTATTAATGTATTAGTATAAAAAGGTATGTATTCTATTTTCACGAATTAAACATTCTTACATCAATAAGTTATAGCTACCAAAATTTATTATTTTGTATAATTTTAATTTTCCGAGTTAAATAGGATTATACAAATAATAAACTTTTTACATAATTGAGTAACAAATTTTTATGCATTATGAGATTTTTTTTAACGAAGATTTTTATTATTGTCTATACAAGAATATAATATTAAAAAATATTAATATGATAATTATTATTTACACATTATTTGGATATTTATTCATGGACGGATAAACATGATTTCTTGTATAAAAAATTCTTAAAAAATCATTTGTTCATAATATCATAAAGTCTAAATAATTTAGAAGAACAATATTAATTTATGTAAAAATTTGTATGTTATATTTTTATAATAAATTATTTTCAAGAGAAAAGTGACAAACTCTTCTGTTTTGCAAAAATAACATTAATTCGTATAGGCACCCTTGTCTACAAAATGGTTCTGCTTAGTACTTAAGTACTTCCAGTACTTATTTTATTTTTCTAATAAAATGTATTTGTACCACTTTTCCATTAAGCTTTCCGTTACTTTTATTCTTAAAAGAACAAGTACTTGTTAAAAGTATTGAGATTTCACTTTATATTTCACATTCATATTCATATCGACATTATCATACTAATGTCATAAATATTTTATGAAAATCATCTACTGTCCATTTAATGTAAAACTTACTAAATATTACAATAAACAGTATTTTGTTCAAAGTGAACTCTTTAACTTTAATGTGTTACGGTATTTGTAAAAGTTTTGGATATGATTAATATTGTCTAGCAATGTTAGATCTGGTTAGAAAATAATTAAATAATAATGGTATCATAATTTGCACAAATATTTCTCAACAAATTAATGATTTGAAAACAGCAAATTATACTGGTCTATTTCTATCTTTTCATAAAAATATTTTATACACACGCACGCGCATACACATACGTATTCTCTCTCTCTCTCTCTCTTCTCTCGCGTTCAATTTCTTACTAACAGTTTAGTAAATCTGTGATATATCAAAAGTATCTTATACTCATACTATATGTATTCATAAATTCTCAATAATAATAACAATGATATACCTAAAGCAGCATCCAAAATTTTATTACCAGCACTGCTTCTGAAAGCAGCTGCGTCGCCCATTTGGAATGTATGAGTTGGACTCGACATTCGTCCATCTCCTCCATTGCTAAATGCAAGTACACGTAAGTGGTATGCCTTTCCAGGGCTGAGATTTGTGATATAAGCTTCTAATTTCGAGCCACCTGGTATAATAGTATCATTTGCGGTGCTCATATCTTGGTCTAGCTCCCAAACACGTATTTTATAACCTATTAATGGTTCTTCTTCTAAACTTGGTTGTACATAACGCCAAACAACCCGAACTGTTGAAGGATTTACTCCATATACATTGACAGAAGATGGTGGTTTTTGCGGTGCTTTACGGAAAGTTCTTTCTAAATATCGTTCACTTTCAGGACCTTCTCCCGCAGAATTATACGCCATGACTTTAACATAATAATAAGTATCAGGTTGCAAACCAACTACAAGAGCCCAAGGTCTTGCACTTCGAGATAAGTAATATACTGCATCTTCCTCTTTATTACTTTCCTTCCAATACTTTATTCTATGGCCTATTAATTTGCCCCGTATCCTTTCACGTGTCTGTTCAATTGGCAGCCAACTAACTTTTAAGCTAGTACTATTGTAGCCATGTGCTACAACTTGTTGTGGAGCTACTTGGGGCATATCTTCAGCACTAAATATCGTAACTGCATTAGAAATTGGTCCAAAACCTAATGCATTAGCAGCTTGGACTTTAACTTCGTATTCTGTGTAATAATATTGTTGTTGTATCTGAACAACACTTCTCCCAGCATTACCATAGTCTTTCAAAGATAATGACTGAAACTCAGTTTCGTGATACTTTTGACGCCAGAAAACTTTGTAGTAGATTCCTGGACCATTTTGTTCAGATGATGGTAAAGGATCCCATGTTATTGTAAGATCTCCGATTTTACCTCCTCCTCCGCCTATGTTGGATGGAACTTTTGTTGGTTTATCAGGTGGTGTACTGTATTGTGGGGAGGGTGATGATGGTAAACTGTATCCTAATTCATTAAAAGCAGATACACAGAACTCATATGTAGTATAAGGATTTAGAACATTCTCCAAATAAGCCTCTTTTCTACCATTATATCTATCTACTTCAACAGCAGTTATATCTGAAATAACATTTACATTATGTACGTTTTTATTGAAAAAATCTATGTGATCAAAAACCATAAATAATTTTATTATACATACTTTCTATGATATTAGACCATGTGTGATTCCAATTTGTTCTTGCGCTTACAGTATACATAGTAATGGGTTTGCCATTAAAAGCACCATCAGTCCAACGTAAAGTTGTAGAAGTTTTTACAATATTTACAACTTGTACACCACCAGGTGGTCCTGGTGGTCCCTCTATTGTAACTGTCGTTTTACTAGAAATTTCGCCTACTGCACTTTTAATTATGCATTGATATTCTCCTGCTTCTGCGAATGTAGCGTTTATTATATTAAGTTCTTCTCCGTCAATATGCAATCTAGGATTATTTATTAAATCCTCGTCTCTGATACGTAAACCATTATGTTTCCAAATATAAGCTACATCTAGCATTTCATCAACTACTTCCCCCATGCAACGCAGTGTTTGATTTTGCATCACTGCACTTGTAACATGTTGTGGTAACTTTTCAATAAATTGTGGACCACCTTTGATTTAATAAAAATCGATATCTTAAATACAATTCAGTAAAACTATAGTTTTATCGAATGTTCGTGAAATCATAGAATCCCGTTATCAGAAAGGAGAATGATTCTCCACGCAAATATAAGTTTAAAATATAAAGTTTTTTTATTTGGAGCTCTATTTCCGAAAAAATTGATTTTGAAAACTCGTCAAGTATGTCTGGTTTGATATAATCTACGTTCGATTTCATGAACACTCGTATGTAATGAAGTATATTGTCTTACGTAATACTATTAATCGTCCACGAGTGTCATCGCTTCCATATTGATTTGTTGCAGTGCAAATGTATGTGCCTTCATCATCCCTTGATACTGGGCTAATTATTAGATTACCAGTTTCTAAAATTCTACGTCTACCACCAGAACCAATCACATTTCCATCTTTCTTCCAGACAAATTTTGGTCTAGGTGCAGCTTCAGGGTTACAGAATATTGTGACATTACCTTTTTCTGCTGCGTAAGTCTCGGGTTCCATAGGCCGTTTTTTAAAAGATGGTTTTAATGCTAAAATTTCGGAATGATATTTAAAAATAATAATTTTTGAATATGAGTCTTTTTTTAAAAGTTACACACACATTCCATTTCTATCGAAACTATATATCTAAATAACAACTTACATAAAATTCGAAGTTGTGCAGATGAATACTTTGTTTTTAACTGATTTCTTGCGCGACATTGATACATAGCTTGATCTCGCTCTGGATCTAAATATTTTATACTTAAGACATTATCTTGTATAGAATATCGATCTCTATCTTGTGAAGGAAGTGTTTCCATATTTAACATTTCACCATTTCTAAACCAACTATAAGAAACATCTGGTATTCCAAATGCTTCACAAGTCCAAGTTAACTCTCCTCTATTATCCATATGTTTATCTACTAATGGAATTGTAAAATTCGGAGCTGCTTGAATAGTTAGTCTTACAGAATTTTCAATTGCTGATCTGTCATTATAAACTCTACAAGTGTACTCTCCTTGATCATCAACATGTACTTTTGGAATTATTAATACTCGATTATAACTAGTTGTGTATGATCCACGTGGCAGTGATGCACCTCTTCTTGTCCAATTGTATGATGGAATTGGACTGTGTTAAATTGAAAAATGTATTATGTAATAAAATTATATACTATTTTACACGATAATAACAATTTACTAACTTAAATATTCTAAATTACCGGATGATATAGTAAATTTATTTTGAGATACAATTAAACTTACTATCCAAATGCAACACATTCAAGTCTAACTTCCTCTCCTGCAATTGGAGCATCTGGAAATGCCTTTGGAAAATTACCAGAGAACTTTAATTGTTGGAAGGAGGCTGAAAATGAAGAGATTCATCAAAATATAAAATACTGACTGAAAAAATGAAGACAATTAAAGGAATATAATTACAATGTGAGTCAACCCTCAAAGGGAAAAATGGCCCATTACGACCAGTATCAGAGGCAACACTTTGAACATTACAAGAATAATTGCCACGATCAATCATTTCCAATGCAGAAAAATAAAGTGCCCCATCATGAGAAACAAAAACACGTTTATCTTCTTCCACAAAATTGGGGAAATAGTCACGTGCCCAATAATATTTGACTCCTGGAAAATGTTGTGGTGGATCACAATATACAACTTTACCCCAATTTTGTTCTCCACGTTCTTCTGAACGTTTTAAATTAAATTCCAATATATACCCAAATGACAGTTCCACACTTTCAGATATAATTGTACCAAATTTATTGGTTGCTTTACAGTGGTATGAACCTCTGTCTTCTGTCTAAAAACAATAAATTAGTGTTGTATAAATAACATTTTCTTTTAGTATATAATGATTATAATCCAAGATATTATTTACCTGATCAGGTTCATAAATAATTAAAGTGCCACCACTGATTGTATATCTATTATTATTTAGTGGATCTATTTTTGTTGCAATGAGTCTGTCATTCTCATAATCTTCTTTGAACCATTCATATGTTGGTGCAGGATAACCACCTGCTAAGCAACTCAGTGCAACATCATTGTTTATTTTTCTTTTTGACAGATCAAATACTTTATCAGTAGGTTGCTTGATAAAATATGGTCCTCTAGGAATTTCACGAGGATTATCAATTTCAATACCATATTGATAAGTACGATCATCATCTACTAAGTTATGCAAATTAGAAATTGGTGCTTCACAAATGTATAAGAACCTATCTCTACCATTTACTTTTTCCAGTCCCCATCGTTGTAAATTATTATGATAAGAATACACTAAATAATCTCCTCCAAGTGTATTATCAACTGGTTCAGGTAAAAATGCATTTTCCATATTTAATAATTGAGTATTATCAGCTTCATTTATCCAATTTCCATTTTGATATTTTATACCAGTATACCATTTATGATGTTGTGGATCTTGCCATAATAAATGATATAATATAAATCCATGTTCTTCTAAGGAATTAATTGTAGTAAGATCACTTTGATAAGCTTCACAATTTTTTTTAGCTTCTTGTCTGTCCCTAATAGGACTCTTTATGAAACGGTAACATGATTCTTGAAATTTTATCCAATGTTGTGGACACTGATATTGTTCTCCATATAGGACATTTTGTGCAAATGTATAACTTGTTACAATAAGAATGTATGTTATAATCTCTGATACACAATACATTATTACTTCAATATAATTGAAAGATTATAGATTTATCAAATTAATGGTAATCTGAAAAAACATTACATATTCTATTATAAATAAAATCATTACATATTCTTTTTAAGATCAAATGTAATAAGTGATTAAGTGATTAAACATAATGCATCTGTCAATCAAATGACTTTTGTAATATTTGATCTTTTTTATAATAAATACAAATACTATCAAGGAAAATGTGTATTAATTTTTATATTATTAATCATTTCTCACCTCACTTTAATATAATTTATATTAATTATGACAAAAATAATATAAATAATTTAAGAAAGAAATTAGCCGTTTTGATGAAGAACAATGTTGAAAGAACTTAATTACATATAAAAGCATATTATATTTGACCATATAAGCTAGGGAGTGGCACTATAATCTTAAAGTAATTTAATATAATACTTAATGTAGTTTAGACCTTTGCCTTTTAAAACTGTATTACTATTTATTATTTATCAGCTTTAATTAGTTTCTATTTACGTATGAAACACTATGAACTGTTATTTAATAATTGTAGAAATTAGCGTCTTTACTGTTGACACAACACATGAATAAATGTAAACCTTAATACAATAGATACATGATGTCAAAATTATGTTTCAGGAAATTACCATAAATTGTAATTTAAAATATAAAATCAAAATGAAACAAAATAAAACGATTTATTACATAAACTTTAATATAATAAATATTTTGTTACACATACATAATTAATTCACACAACACAATAATAGATATCCTATTTTACTGAGAACAAACCTTTAGTACATACGCTTCGATCCATTACTAATAAGGGTGGGGTCCTTTATCAGAGATGAGCAGGGCTATTGCCGACGCAATGTTAAAAAGGTCAGCCAAGAAATAGATACAAGGAATAAGAGTCTCCAGCGGCTAGCGGTTGAACTATACGCACATTTGATCTCTAGTACTCTTTGTAGAAGAAACGTACATATGCACGGTGAGCAGGGAAATATTTCAATTATTAGCGAAGGAAATTTTTCTAAATAGAGATAACATCAAATTGTCAAAATTGTGTCACTTCCTTTAATCACATTTTTTGTTATGTTCTCTTGATAAAACATCCAAATTTTGGCGAGAAATTCCTCCGAGAAACAGAAAATTTTAATTTCCGAAATCCTGAGAATCTGATGTCAGTTCCTCTAATGCTATGTTCTCCTGATAAAAAAAAAGCTGCTATTTTTATTTTTATATTCCGCTAAGGAATGCCTCCTTATTTTAAAAGATTTAAACGCTTTGTTTATTTATAAAATAAGATTGTATTATTCATTTCAATTCGCAAGTTTACAATATTTCGAAACGAACCTATTTCCCTCTCACCTCGATGCCGTGTTTATGCACGTTTCTCTTAGCAAAAGCACCGGTGGAGAAATGTGTGTATAGTTCGGTTATTTAACCACTAGAGGCGGCAATTCATGGAGCGTACTTTTGGCTGAGTTTCACCCATGCACATTGGCAATCTCCCTACTCCTCTCTGGTTTCACACTAATTTACACAGCTGCGCCCCATTCTACTTACATGCTACCGAAGAACAATATTGTTTGTTTATAGATAAGATTATTTATATTGTCTGGTTCCTATCTTTACTAACACCAGGGATCTTTTATTCATTTTACAATCACATGTTTTCTCTTTTCATATTTAATGGACACACGCTTCATTCAATTATTTAAACCATATTGTCTAGCCAAGGTTAATACATTTCAAAATTTTCATTTCGAAGTACAAGACTCGTATAACACGTAACTAATAATATGTTATTGGTTTTCTCAAATAGGTGCCAGTAGTTTATTTTACTTGTGAGTAAAGTTTAAAAAATATTGTAATGTTTCAAGGAAGATAAATTACACACGGTTCTTTTCTTTTCCATGCGTTTCGTAGTAACATTTTTTTCGATTTAGGGTACACTTTCTCACTGTTTGAGATGTTTTCTTTTATTAGGATAAAAAATTGATTTCATTGATGAAACATTGATGGTATTAATTTCATTTTAGATAATAAGAATAAAGCAAAAAGAAAAAAGAACAATGCAGTGAGAGCAGAAATAAAGATATGATATTTTTTTTTAATACATATATTTATAGAGATTTGAAACATACTCAGGTAATTAAAAATATTTATTTCTATAAAGTTACTATTTTTGCGTATAGTAAATATATATTGCAGTGTACATATTTAAGTCATACGAATCTACGAAAGGTTTAAAAAGGAAACTCAGGATGATTCCTTACTCCCTTAAAAAATTCAAAATCACAAATTCTACCAGATTCACCAAGATCGAGATTTTTTAATTTCTGCATGTCCTCTGGTTTAAGTTTCCAATCGAATAGTTCTTTATTTTCCTTAATTCTTTGAGGGTTTGTACTTTTAGGGATAACTACGATTTCGTTTTGTACAATGAATCGCAATAAAATTTGTGCAGGTGATTTTTTGTACTCTTTTGCTATTTTTAGTACTACATCGTTTTGTAACATATCTGGGATTTTTTCCGTTTTATTTAGTAATTTAACAAGACTGCGCGAACCAAGCGGCGAATAGGCTGTTATAAAGATGTTTTCCTCTTTACAATACTTTACCTGTAAAATATTATTTTATTTTGTGTCAAATAATTTCGTAATAAAAAGAGTGTGTTTAAAGAAAAAAGCATCATACCAGTTCTTTCTGTTGGAAAAAAACATGTAATTCAATTTGCAGCATTGATACTTTTACTTTTGCATTTTTTAAAATTCGTTTGATTTGAGGGATATTAAAATTTGATAGCCCAATTGCTTTAGCTCGTCCGCATTCTACTTGTTTCTCCATTTCAGCCCAAACTTTTACATGATCTGTACTAAGATCAAGTAATATTTGTCCATTTTCATCCTTAGGATGTAAATCTTCCCCAACTTTCTTAAAACCGAATGGAGTGTGAACCAAATATAGATCTACATATTCTAACTGCAAATCTTTTAAAGATCTTTTTATCCATGTTTCAACATCTTCTGGTCTATTTCCGACACAAGGAAGCTACAAGTGTAAAAAATAATTTTTACTGATCCTTTATGTCTCAATATTATTTTTAACAATTTCGTTAATATTTTCTCCATCCAATTATATTACAATAAATATTTTCATGTAAATACGACGTTAGATATATAGCTGATATTACCTTCGTAACAATGAAAATGTCAGATCGTTTAATTCTTCCAGAATCAAACCATTTTTTAAGAACGTGACCAATTACTTTTTCATTTTCATATACTGGTGCTGTATCGATATGTCTGTATCCTGCCTCTAAAGCAATGTTCAGTGCGTCCTGTAATTCTTCTTCACTTGCCTAAAACATTATAACATGCTTTTTAAATCATTAGGAAATATAACTTTGTAGGAGAAGTATTTTTTTATTAATTAAATTATATATAGCATTTAAGCGTGATAATACCTAAGATGCAGAAATAACTAATTATCAAGAACCGAATCCCACTTATGAGATAGAAATTCATTAATAATTATTTTCCTTTCCCGCGATAACTGTTTAAATGAAATTATACAATTTGTAAAAAAGATAACTAAAACAATATTGATGTATTTATGTTCAATTTACATTTTAAAATGTAGTCAAAAGAACTAAAGCTAGTATATTCTTGTACATAATTGTTATTAAAAATATTGAATATTCAAACTACTTATAAATATGATTTCAAAGGTTTGTATGCTATTACGTCACGGTTGAATGTTTCTGGGCAATCGCTATTTCATATAGTATGTACCACGGCTATGTACATAAAGAGATATGTATATAGTATTCCATATAAAAAACTAAACGTTACCTTCGTTTTTCAGAGAAACATTACAGATATAAGAAATTGCATATGTACTATTGTATTGATTTTAAGATACTATAAAACCTTTTTCTCTATCATTTTTTATACATATTTGTAAAAAGACGCTAGTAGTAATACGAATATCCTGTGTATGGGTAGATATTTTATATTGTTTTTAAGTCCTTGTAATAATTTGTTTATTAAAAGATCGGAATATCATATATGTTTGTATCTATTTCCTCGACAGTTTTCAGTCAACGTAAATGTACGGTCACTTTAATTAAAATAAAACGTCGAATCGGTATTTAGATAAATAATTTAAGTAATTTATGTATTTTGATAATGTGATCATTATGAAAATGGTGTTCGACAAAGCTGTATCATGCATGCGCACAACTATCATTTGTGTTCTATCTAGTGTTCTGTCAGACATGTATGACTAAACTAAATATTTCCTGTAAAAGTTGTGTTCTTGCATTTTATTTAAATTTTATGTAAAAAGTGATCTTTCTTTCTTTCTAAGACACGAACTAATCAAGATTATAACTGTGTAAAAGAAATATGTAACCTGTTACTAGGTATAGTATTATTACGTTTTACTTATTCTTTTAACAAAATTAATATAAATATTAGTAGACTATTTTTACAGCTTATTCTAACTATTGCTATAAAAATATTGGAGATTAAGAGAAATAAAGCTTTTAAAATTGAATGTATAAATTAGCGATACTTGTGCTTTAGAATGTGAGGTTAGAAACTATACTAATTATATGTATATATAACTTATGAGCACTTTTATCGAAGTTCCTACAGTGTAATAAGTTGAAATTATGTAGTTATTAATAATAAATATTTAATAAAAACTATATGTTACTGGTCTTAATTTTAAATTAAATCTATGCATATGAACATACTATAACATGTGAGATTATTTAATTGCATGGCGATATATATATTTTTTATTTTAATTAAAGTTGTATGTATAGTTATTTGTATTCTATCTTTCTTAAGGCATTTGTGAATATAATTTTGATATTCCTTTTTTAATCAAAGATATGTGGGACATCAAAAAGATATAAAATATTCAGTAACCCAAATAATTTTGTCAAGATACATGTGTAAATCAACTCTTCATTCTTTTGTTATATATATTGATATGTCATATTAAAAATTTATGATTGTATTAGAAATTTTTATTACCATATTAGGATAATGATATATTTTGATCCACATTTTCATAATTAAATAGAAAACATTTGCTATTACTATTATATTCTTGAAAAAAATATTACACTTTAAATCAAGCAAGTTGATACATAGATCTATGTTAAATCTTCATTTACACAATTAATTTATATAATACCACAATACACATATACAGTCATGAATACACAATAAATTGTTGTATCTTTATTATTGTAATGCTTTATACAATAATAACATGACATAGGTACTATTCGAATTAACAGTTTCCATAGTTTTGAGATTAAATCTTCATATATGTAATTTGTAATCAAACTTTTCTCACTCAAAGAATAGTAGATTTTATAAAATTTGATATTAAATAGAGGAATTATTACATAGGATTGTAAATTAATGAAATTAAATTTACAGACTGTAAAAGAAGTATTTCATTAAGAATAAAATTATATACAACGTTTAAAAATTAATCGTAGCGAATGGTAAGAAAGTATATCTGTACATTTTAATATTTGATACATTAACGTTTGTGTTTGAGTATTTAACGACAGTATTGTATAAAAAATAATTTTCTTTACAAAAACTTTTTATTTTATAACAAGTTTACCTGCCATGTACCAAAACCGACTATTGGCATTAAGTGTCCATTCGGAAGCAAAATAGTGCCGTTCTCCATTGCTTGTGTACAGTAGCAACTTTGTAGAATAACTGAATAACTGTAATACCGATTCCAGTTTCTTAAAACTATCTTGACTTTCTCTTTAAGCATGTGTACACAATCGTATACAACCTTGATCAGGCAGGCATGCAGTAATTGCGGCATTTTCCATTCTTTATTAGTTTTAACTTTCAAGGTTAATTGTTTATGTAATCATTCTTAAAAGAAATGTATTAGCATTTTTACATACATATCGAACACTGTATGTTATAATTAATTCTGGTAACGATAAAACAATATAAGTCATAAGGCAACATAACGAATAATTGAGAAAACAGTGAAATTCGACTTTTTTCTCTTTTTTCTCTTATTAATCAAAATTATCCAGATTTAAAGTTCATGACAGAAATGATGTAATGTTATGAATTTTAGGTAATGTCTGTTTACTGCAGGTGATCTGGAGATATTACAGAACAAAACATAAATTAAAACGATAAGTGATTTTATAATGTATCGATGTGTAAATTGTGGAGCTGAGGTGGAAGAGCTTTATAGGAGATACTGTCCAAGTGTTCTAAAGCTTTTAAAATGTGTATGTCATATATTATATAAATTTATTTTTTATAGAAATCAAAAATTAGTTTCATTTCTCGAAATAATTGCATACGAAAATTGTTTTATAAATAAATGAATGAATATAGTAGCCAATTTTTTATTTTATATCATATTTCACTTATTTACAAATAATACACAGTTTTACAGAATAATGTTCCAAAATTAAATTTATGTAAGAAAATTACAGTTGCTAGATAACATAAGAATAAATAACGAAACATTTAAAGTTTTACTGTCGAATATATTATTGATCATGTCCCTTGATAATCGCGGACTCCTTTACGTGGAAAAACAACGCGCATTCTTCAGAGTAGCCATATCAACTGAACCAAGTAAAAGCATATATTATTGTCTGATGATCCGTCTGTATTATGGCAGGAAAACGGGTACGGATTTTATCGATATTCGTGGTTAATTGAGTTTCAATAAATTAATACAACCTATTTAATTGCATTTATTTTCTCGCTCAGTTTACTTGTGTTCCAAGCAACAAAAACGATTATTCCTATAACAAATATTCCTTATGTTCTTTATCACTACGTTAGTTTCTATTATTGTTCGTATGATTGTACTCTTTATAAGAACTTCTTTTTAAATTTCGGTTTATGTAGTTTATTCAGACGAAGAGAATTGGATGTACTGCTTCGGCGATTCGACCTCAGACAAAGGTATTAAATGATGAGCAGCTTTTTCGTAATTATATATAGTCATCGATATGTGATACTTAACGGAACTTCTGCAATCTAAGATTTAAAGTGCATCTACAAGACTCATACAGCTCTGGACGTGGCTGGCTAAACCAATTGATTGCTTAATGTATTAATTCATAATTTACTGCAAATAAGTGCAGCGTTAGTTGACCGGTAGCTTGAAATAATATCTGACCAACTGTCAAAGGAGGTAGAATTCTAGGAAAAGCCGAGTGTTTTTCTTCTCCGTTAAGTGAGAATGAGATAAAGATACCTGACACGAAATATCGAGGTTAAAATAAATATGTTAGGTGCCTCTCTACGGAGTCGCTTCCAAGAACTGATAGAGATAATGGCCATCAGCTAACACGGCAAACTCTCAGTCAGCTAACGCGGCACTACTACATATCATTCCTATGAAGTATGTAAGTATTCATATAACGTGCAATAGGTTTGAAGCGGATACGAAGTGAATGAAACACCCGGAAAAATTATGCTTTGGTGAAGAATTAACATCAAGTGATAACAAGAACAAAATTTATTGAACTTTCAGTTACTGCGGTTATTGATAACTTGATAGTTCGTGATGACATCTCCTTCTGGTAATAATACAAGCATAGCAGATCGGCTAGATATCCTAGAAAAATTAGAAGATGGCATGACTGTGAGTAGTATTGCCTGTGAATATGGACTCAGTAACAGAACAATACGACGATACCGGCAGCACTCGAAGGCGATTCGCAACTTCGCGGCGAATCCAAAGTACCGGGAAATGAAGAGACAACGGATACCTATATATACCGATTTGGAGTCCAAATTGTATCGTTGGTTTCAGCAAAGAAAGTTGTTAGGAGACTGTTTAACAGATAATATTTTAATAAATAAAGCTAAAGAAATAGAGACAGAGTTTCCCAGTACCTCGAATTTTAAAGCAAGTCGGGGTTGGCTACAGAACTGGAAGAAAAAATATGATATTGGCAAGAACACGACAGATCCGAATGAAATCGCCGCGAATAATTTTATACGTGAATTTTTACAAATACTAGTAAAAGAAGATATAAACGAAGAAGATGTGTATAACATGGACGAGACTAGTTTACTTTGGAAAGCACTTCCGTGGAAGACATTAGTTCACGAGGAAAAATATCTGATCATAAAAGGAGAAAACAGAAAAACAGACATAGTAACTGTGGCATTTTGTGCAAACACTAGCGGTACACACAAATTGCCATTACTCTTTGTAAATAAATTCGCAAATCCCCGAGCATTGAAACATTGTAAGGATAAGTTACCGGTGGTATATAAAAGTCATTGTAATGCTTGGGTTAACGAAGATATTTTTCGAGAATGGTATACTAATCATTTTAAGCAAAGTGTGAAAGAGCGCCAATTACAGGAACAACGTAAAGGAAAAGTAATATTGCTCGTTGACAATTTCAAGGCACACAAACTTGAAAAAAAGGAACTGGATGATGGCCACTTTATGTTAATATTTTTACCACCGAATACGTCCTCGTTGATCCAACCTATGGACCGAGGCGTAATTACTCAATGTAAAAAGATATTTCGGCTTGAACTACTTCGTCGGGTATGTTGTACGTTTAATACTTCGTTTAAAATAATATTTATAATAATGCAATTTTCTCATATATATTTCTTCTTCATAGGTACTCCAGTATAACGACGGACTTACACAGTTTTATGCTGATTACGATATTAAGGATTGCATCGATTACATTAGCGAAGCATGGAATAATGTTACACCACAAAACATTCGTAGTTGCTGGGTGAAAATTCTTAACAGACAGTTTGAATTTAATAATATTAAAACAGAAAATCCTACGGTCACCGATGAACAGAATGCAGAGCAATCTATCGACGTGATGTCTGCTGAAGAAATAACAGAGTGGATTTCCGGATGCGAACAGGCGGAAATCATTCCAGAGGAAACTGCAATTTTGAAACAAATTTGCAAATTTGAATCATCTCCTTCTTTGATAGAAGACGAAGAAATTGATCGTCTATTGTATAATTTAAGGATGCTGAGTAAAATCGAACCAGAAATTGAAGCCGATGCAAAACGAATAATAGATCATTTTAACAAAAAGCAAGAAAGATAATATTGTCCCTGTTATTGTTATCATTATTTTTACACCAGCGATGTACCATTTAAATCGTACGTAATACATGGCCTATCGTCAGAAGACTACTTCGATATAACTATTGTTATAAACGTTTAATCATAGCTTACAAATTTCCAAGCTATGTGACGTATTAGATATAATATATACATAACACAAAAGTATGTTTTTTGTATTCAAGTATGTGTATCATATTTGTAGATATTTATTAAGCAAATACCAAATAATTTTAGTATTCGTGATAACTTACGTTATTACTTATTCCTGTTGCCATGTTTTCTGCACTTCTATTTTTAAATCTTTACATTTGTTTCCATATCTTTTTTGTATTTTGTTATTGATTTCGTAATAAAGTGTTCATAATAAAATTACATATAACATTCTTTTCTTATTATAACTTGACAAATAAACCTCATCAGACATTTGTGTACATGAACTTTTCTTATTGGTTTAATGTTCAAAATCAATACTCCAAGTTTTTCTAAAGTTACTATTTTGGAACTTTATACTGTAAAATAACTTCTATTATAAAAAAAAATTATTTCTTGCTTCTAAATGGTTAATAATTTATTTTTATTCATTTCAGGGAACATGTGATCTCTTGGCAGATAAATATATTGAATACGATCCAGTAATAATCTTGGTTGATTTAATATTGCTTAAAAGACAAGCATACAGGCATTTGCTTCACAATTGTGATATAACGCCGTGTTGGAAACTAGTAATAATTTTGTGGCTTATTGAATCTTTCCGAAATTTCTTTCTATGTAACAATAGCAATCAGTATGTTCAATATTGGAAGATATTTCAACCTAATTTTAATGGAAAATGTAGTGTCTATCTAATATTATTCAACACTGCTTTTGCTCTCGCTACTTTTGTCTTCGCCGTAATTTTCTGTACTAAAGTGAAGTGGTATTTTTACCCAACTAATTCAAACAAATGTAGTGTGATACAGTTAATGAAAGCTTTAATCATTGGTGGATCTGGAAAATTATTAGGACTGTTAGAAATTACATGGGGACATGTTTTTCTAACACCCCATTACTTGCTTATATTGGGATATACTCTTCTTTGCTTACTTACTAGCTATTCAGGTAAGAAATTTCATATAGTTTATATTATATTTTATTTATTTGTTACGTATGAATCTTCTAGGATGTGGTGATTAAGTTAAAACACCTTTCGGTGCTAAGTTGATGAATGCTTCACGCATATAGCGGTTAAACTCATCCTATTACTATAATCGTATAACCATACTTATAATTATAATAAATTATTTATAGTTATTATTAATATATCTATATGTTATATAATTTCAGTGGCAACCAACAATAGAAGACTGGAATCTTTAGTAATTTTGGGAATAGGCATAGTGGTTTACAATTGCACACCTAATTTTTCCTTCACGATGTTTGAAGTTTTAAAATTAGTATAATTATTTATTTTTAATTGAATTTGATTTTGTAATCCTGTTTGGTATAATATAACATTAAACTAAACTAAATAAATATATTTGTAATATACATGTATTTAACATTCCTTAAGAGGTATGATACTCCATCCAAGAACTAATCTATCAAAACCACAAGAGAATAAGTTACAGACCCCCCCGCTATCTTCAGCCCAGGCTACAGACGAGACCATTCTCTGGTGACCCTGAAATCAAAATCAAGTTTAAAGTATTTTTATTTTTATATTCTCAGTATAAAATACAAATTCTTTTTTTAAATTCACCGTGAAATTTTAAGTCTAAATTATCACAAGATATGCAAAGAAAGATTAAAGTAACGATACTATAGGACATAAGGTGAAATTTTTACTTACCTGTCTGCTAGTTCTAGGCAATCTAGCTAATCGTTGACCGTTAAGATCAAATAATCTAATTTGTCTATTATCATGTGGAATTGCAACGATGCTAGTGCTTGATACGGCTAATCGGTTAGCGGCACTGTCACCTCGAATTGTAGCTAAAGGACTTCGTATATTTCGTAATTCCCATACTTTTACACTTCGATCATCCGAGCCGGAAACGATTTTATCTTCACGCGTGAAAACCGCTGATGTCACAGTCCTGTATTTTAAAATATGTAGTGTTTAAGAACATTTCATTTTATACCATGATTCATCAGATTTAACAAATTCATCATCAATTATTACTTACTCAGTATGTGCTTGGAAAACGGAAACCGAATGAATGGGCTCCCTAAAATCCCACAGACGAAAAGTACTGTCCTTACTCGAAGTAACGCAAAGTCGTTGCGTATGATGAGTTGATACATGAGAAAGTTCTTGATCGTGCCCACATAATGTGTGAATAATTTCTCCAGTTTCTACGTCATAAAGATTTGCAGTTCTATCCCAAGAAGCAGTGACTATCTGCTCTGCATCGGGTAACCAATCTGCAGCCATCACGACACCCGTATGTCCTAATAACTCTCGTATTGGAGTTCTGTAATATTTTACAAAGTATAAATATATACTGAAATGTGGATTTCCTATTTAGAACTATGTAAGAACAACTCTTTGTATTGTAATAACTTTCATTCATTAAAGTGTAATTTAGATCAAAAATTTAATTGAATGATAAGGAAATTTAAATTGGCTTTCCATAAATATTACCTTAGTGTAGGCGGTTCTTCTTGTTCCTCATTCAAAGCAATCACACCACTAAGATTTCTATCAGAACTCAACCCTGAAAGGTCTTCAGATGAATTCTGTCTTTTAGGTAAATCCCAATCTACAGCAGCTTGCCACACATGAGCAGTATTATCTCCGCTTGATGTGAGTGCCAACTCTTTGGTAGGATGAAAACGTACGGAGTTAACAGAGCCAGAATGACCTATAAATTAAATGAGAAATATTCTATTTATCAAATAACAAAATTATTATTTTTTGTATAATGTGTACTTTATAGAACTTATTATACTATAAATATTACCACCTAATGACAAAATCTGCAATCACTTAGTTGCCAACCCAATACTAATGGAAATATTTTTGTATAGTTCGTAAATACTAATAAAATATATAAGAATACGTAAAACTGTAACTTAAAGAAAAACAAACCAATATACTGCAATAAACAACGCCCACTGTCCATAGCCCAAACTCTAGCACTGTGATCAGCAGAAGCTGTAGCAATAATTTGACCTGCTCTTCCAACAGAAACTTCCCAAACACCGTCCCGATGCCCAAAATATTCTCTTTGCATACTACATGTCATAGTTGGTGTTTTAAAACTGGAAACTATTTTACTAGTTTGTGCTTTTAACTTATTAGAAGTTGTTTTTGTTTTTGGTGCTGAATTCCCTGCCATAGCTGTAAACAACATATATATTTTTAATATTTGAACATAAATGAAAAAGAATGAGATAACTTTCCAATTCTCCCTTGCTCTTAATTATTTACATTCTTACATTTTTGTTTGGAAAGACTTTTTGTATCTGGAAAGTCTGCAACATCTCCAAGAGGTAAGCTCCGTTCTCCAGAACCATAACACTCTCTTTCAAGCCTCTCATTAAGAGTATCTATCTTCTCTTGTACTAAATTGAGATGTTTGGAAACATATATATTAATAAGATTATACTTTTTTTTAGCAACATAAAGTTAATAAGTAAAATTTACTAAAAATTATTTTAATCATCTTATTTGACATTGCTTATTTATATTCTTAAAAGCCTCAATTATAAAGATATTTTTTAAATTATATAAAAAGTAATAGATAAAAGCTTTCTATATTTCATTATAAAAACTAATATTCATAGCATATAACATATAAAAATATCAATATTTTCATACATCCCAAATTTTCTGTGTAAAGAATCTCAAATTCTTTTTCTATTTGTTGAAATAATTCAAAAAGTCGACATCGTAAAGCTGGTGGAAGTATATTATCATCAGGGTCTGTACGAAAAGCTGCATAGTGAAGTGCAGTTGGTTGCAATGGAGTAGATCCACTTTGTGATTGCAATTCTGTATCTGTACTACTTTGTACTCTTGGAATAGAAATCCGTTTGATTTTCCCAGCACTTTTATTTCCACTAGTCATAGATGGTTCTCCAGGCATCTTTGACTCTGAAATATTATACATTCAAAATGATGTACTTATGATATATTATCTTTGTTTATATTATGTGATTATAAGATTATATTTAATAATTTTAGCTCTGCAAAGCAATATATTTTAAATATTAAAATTTATTTTAAAATGTATAATATAATAAAATTGTAGGAATACGTGTAATACTTATAATATAATAATTTTCATTATTACACATACTAACCACTTAATAAGTACTCACTGTGCATATACATATATTATTTCCTTCCTTCTTATATTTATATTTATGTAAACACATATCACTGTATAATATGGTACAATAATTATATTTTCTACATTTATATTTCTTTAAGTACTTTAGATAGCTTCGTTTAGAAATACAATAACAACAACAATGTATTTAACTAAATTACAATTAATACATTGAAATTGCAATATGTGTATAACATATCATGTGTACATACATAAACGCACATATTTCAAAGATTTGTGAATTTATTGGAAATATTTAAAATAGGATAAGTACTGTCTTACAATAGTTTTAAAATAATAGATATTTATAACATCCAGATGGTTAACTAGATTTTTCTTACCATGGAATACTACTTCGCGGTTGCAGGCTTCGTCAGTACTTGTTTAAAGATAATCTAAATTACAATGTCTAAACTAAAATATTTGGGAGCTATTACCAAATCTAATAAAAATATGGGAACACGATTTATACATAATGCAAAATAAGATTAAATGACAAATTCAGTTGTGAATTGATTTCGAGTATACCATACTTACATAGGGTATAAGGTCAATATATACAGAACAAATCTAAATATAATAAAACCACAACTAAATTAAGAAAAAATTTATTAGAATTAAAAAAATAGAATAAGGAACTGTACATAAATGCATAAATATAGCACTACGAGTTCAACTGTATCAAGTTCAAATTACAGAAAAAAAACTTGTATGTATAATTACTAATAATACTTTCTACTCGCGTAATACACATATATAGAGCCGTAAAAATGTAAAGTGAATGTAAAATGTAAAAAATGTTTTAAACTGTTACAAAGGTGTACTAAAACAATCTTTTAACTTTTTGTTGGCTTGTTCTTGCAATTGTAACTCTAAATCTTTTATTGTGTATGATCAAAATGAAATCACAGATTTTGAAATAGTGAAAGTATTTTAATTTTGTTTTCGTAACAAATGTATGTTTTTATTACATCGCATAATGTTAAATTTCTTCGAAAAGTTCAATATTTTACATATCTTTGTGTTAATACAGATAAAGTATTTTCGTGTTTTTCAGCACTCAGAGGATTTGATATTTGTATTCATATGTATGTACATATGTATAATTTGATATTCGTTTATATCGTGAGATTTATTGTATCCTGAGATGTATTAAATACTAATTAAAATGATCTTTTTCGTATATTTTATTGTAAATAAATGCATTTATATTTTGTAAATCGAATTTTAGTATTTTTCTTTAATATATATTCTCTCCTTTCATTTGAGGTTATATATCATTCTTTTATTTGAGGTTATATGTCATTTTTTAATTGATTGCATTAGACTTAGTAATAATATACATTTTGTAATTCTTTTAATATTTTGTTTTATATAATACTCATACTTTTTTTTGGAATATCTCAAATAATGTAATTATAAACATAATAAATCTTTGTAAAAAATATTAATTGTATTCTTTAATAATTATATGCTAAGTATTGTAATTTTTTGTAACTTTTAATACATCTTCTAATAATATAATATTCGTTTCGTTATTATATAAAACTATAAGATCATGTCAAGTGTGGATAAAAAGAAAACACAAGAAACTTTAGAGAAAGAAGAACTTCAGTTGCTCAGCAAGGCGGTAAATATATTTACTTTAATTATCTGATTTAATAAATAAATTATATTTGTTAATAATCTGATAAATAAACTATCAATCAATTAAGCTACGTATATTTTTCTTAGATTAAAATATGGAAATTTTATGATTATGTTGCTTTTTTTATATCACTTCACTACTTTGCATTATGTTCTAATATTTAAGTCATAGTTAATGACAAAAAATATACAATTCCTTGTTGAAAGGAACCATTATAATAGTATATGGTATAAATATTTTATTCTAAGTAACATATTTTTGTTAGGAATTGATAGAAAAGATAATAAAATTGGAAGAAGAAAATAAACAACTGAAAGCAGCGAAAAATAAAATAAAAGAAAAATCAAAAAATAAAGATATTCATAAATCACAAAAACCATTTGATTTTTCAAAGTATGTAAATCTATATAACTATAAAAATAAATATTATGATAAAGAAACTATTTATTTCAATATAAACTATTTTAATTTTAGGTGTAATAAGAGACATATTCTTTTAAAATTCTATTATCTTGGATGGAATTATAACGGTTATGTTGTACAAGAAAGCACTGATAATACAATCGAGGAGCATTTGTTTGAAGCATTAATAAAAAGTTGTTGTATAGAGTCACGTGAAACATCAAATTATCATAGATGTGGGAGAACTGACAAAGGTGTCAGTTCATTTTCACAAGTAATTTCCATAGATTTAAGGAGTAAATTAAATCCAGAGGATCAATGTAAATTAGAAGATGAGCTTCCATATTGTAAAATATTAAATAGGCTGCTCCCTTCTAACATAAGATGTATCGCATGGTGCCCAGCATCTAGTAATTTTTCAGCAAGATTTAACTGTAAATTTCGAACCTACAAGTACTTTTTCCCAAGAGGAAATTTAAATATAGATTCAATGGATAAAGCTGTTAAATATACTATAGGAGAGCATGATTTTCGAAATATCTGTAAAATGGATGTTGCCAATGGTGTTACTAATTATCAAAGAAAAGTTATTGATGCAAAAGTATGTCTGTATCGTCGAGATTTTAGAAATATTTCAGGTAATTATTGCGTTTGATCTAAACATATGTAATTAAGCAATATTATATTTATTTATATATTTATAGTATATTAAGAATGCATTGAATCTGATTGTAAATTTCTTTTAAAATAGCATTACTATTAGTACAAATTTTTGGCATTAAATATCGGAGTAGTAAGTGTAACAATTGCGATGTTATGTGCTTTTTCTATCTTTTGTACATACATGTTATTTTGTTATAATAGTGATTTTTATTTAAAAGATTTTTTAAAAATTATAAACAAAAATTTGCTCTATTGCGATTTTTTATAATATATTTATTTATTCGTTAGTGTACTACGTTTGTTTATGTATTGTAAAATATTGTATGTTATATGTTTCTTTGTAGGATATGACGTGTGTCAATTGATTATAACAAGTCAAGCATTTTTATGGCATCAAATTCGTTGCCTAATGGGTGTTTTGTTTCTTATTGGTCAAGGAAACGAGAAACCGGAAATTATTTTAGAGCTTCTAGATATTGAAAAATGTCCTAGGAAACCACAATATAATTTAGCTCATGAAATACCATTAAATCTTTGGTATTGCGAGTACGACACGATGGAGTGGTATATCGATAAGGATGAATTAATAAATACAATAAAATTTTTACAAAGAGATTGGACTTTGAACACAGTAAAGTACGTAGTAAAGTACTCTAATAAATTACGTACTTTAATAAACCAAAGTACATAAATATGATCTTATAAACGTTTTCAGAAAAAATATAAATTACACCTGTTTTACCGCGTGAATTACATACGTCTCATGTACATACCATTTAGACCAGATATTTTAAAATGTTTTATACAGTATTATTTTTTACTATGTATATCTTATTTTGAATATTATTTATATTTTTTATTTCGATTTTTACAATCTCATACGTGCATATTATGATTCTAAAATCGTCGATATAAACAGAACGAATGTGATTTCTCGTGTAAAATGAGATTCTCCCTCATTAAGAATTAAAACATTTATCTATTTTTAACCCGGAAAAGGTTATAGATAATTGCTCTGTCAATTTATATTTTTTTATAAATAAAAATAATGCAATTTCGATTTTAACAGATCAGTTATGATTGAAAATATGTTAACGGATTTAGAAGATACAACGGATTGTAAAGATATGCTTTTTCAAAGTGATTGTCTATTACTTGGTATACAACCTAGAGTGTATCAACGTTTAATGAAACGACCTACTTGTGGTTAGTATACAAATCCGTTAATATTCTTTTACCAATTTTTTGCAAGGAGATAATCATATTAAACGTACAATTGATTTTCAGAAAGCTTAGAAAGTAAAATAAAACATTACGAAAGTAAGAAAAAGAAGAAAGAAGACCCAGACAATAGCGACGATAAGTAAATGTATCAGTCCTTTTTTAATAATAAAAGATTTTAATTTTGTTAATTTATTATACATACTTTATGGCTCATAGTGACCTTCTTATACTTCCAGCCTTGTTCAATCCTTTCTCATCTCTAAACACGCATTGAACACACTATACACACTAAAAATATATACGAAATACAACCTGCTTGTGATATGCCTTAGGTTGTTCTAATACTGGCAGCACACTTTCATTCAAAGTACATTAAAATGGCGGCAAAAAATTGTACATCAACTTTTAAGGCGTCACTGTAAAGTAAACGCCTCAATTCCGTGATCAAATTCATATCGACTTATAAAAATAGATTTCGAGAAGCAATGTCGTCCCGTATCAATGGCAAAATGAATCAAAGCTGTTATACAAAAGCATTTTGTAGCTTAAAGACCTTAGTATCTTTAATTAGTTTCGTATAATTGCATTTCATCTATATATTATTAAATTAAAGTTTTAGTTATTGCTCGATTAATTTCTATTTAAAGCTTTTTCTCAAAATTATTTCTCAATTCATTTATCTGTATGCGGACTCCTATTGATAGAATAAGAAATTTTTAGCTAAAATGAAAAAAATCTCAGTTCACAGACAAATGCAATTTTACTGGAACTATTTTACGTTTAATACATTCCATTAAATCGTACAGATTCGATTCAATATTGTTTATCGTTAATTTACCCCGTAGTAGGAAGAATCTCCTATTTCTTCTTATATTTTATGAAATCAAAAGGATTAGAAACTAATATGCTTTCGATAAAAACCACAAAATCTATTTTACAAAATTGATCGCATCAGTCTGACTGCAGCTGTAGCTTTGTTTTGGTTTCTGCTTCGATCCATAGACCCGGAGGAACATGCGCTTTTGCGTCTCCCGGCTTCATACTTGCGCTCTTTAGCATCAGTCTGCCCGAGTTTGCGTTCTGTTGCTTCCTTGCTGCTTGCCTTTAGCATGGCCATGAAAAATAGAACGTGTAAACTAATGAAAGATCCCTAATTCGTTTTAAAATGATTAGACGATCACGAAAATTAATTTGACGAGTGCCAGTTTATATGAGCTGCCGAACATTGTCATCTAGAAAGGTATATCTCTTACTCTGTTTTATTTTGCATGATTATTTGCTTATTTATTTACTAAGTTCAATGTTCTCCGTGGTATATTGTCATTTTTACCGCTTGTTATTCATTTTTTTATTTACGTAAGTCATTCTTCTTAGGATGATACCACATACACTCATTTTCTGTTGTTTGAAAATATTTAAGATTTTATACCAATGCACAACTGGATCTTCACTTTAGTTTTTCAAAATTGGACTTGAACAATTTGTAAAAAGAAATTTTTATGTATATATATATAGTGCATAATTGCACTAAATTGATTAGTTTCTTTATTTATTCAATACAGATGTTGTTAAACAAGCAGGTGGACCGTATATACATAGAGATCCTTTTTATCTTTTGTATGTCGAGTGTCATAAAATGCTATAGCGTACCATGTACGTTCAACACCATGTGTATGTGTTGGATTCAAGACGATGAAGATTTCACGAAGATGGATATCAATTGCATAGGAATACCATTTGCCAGATTTCCAGGTAGGTTTATCATATTTTACAAACTCAATTTTACTGAATCATCACGTTTGAAAGTTATAGAGATGGATAAAGCTACGGGTACGGACTTATAACTATAACTATAATTATTTTACGTACAACGAGGCAATAATCGTCAGCTTTGATAGCTTAAAAACTATGAAAATACAGAACAAAAGAAAAATTTCTGTAATAAAAATTACATTGCACAGAAGTCATTGTCTTCTTTTTCTTTTAACGAAGAAACTATTTAATATTAATGAAAGAAAGAAATTTTTTAGACCTATTTTCATCTTTTAAGGTGCAATGCTATATTTCTTGCTTTGTTTTTAAATATTAGCTTTTACGACGAATACAATAATTTATTCACTGAATCATTCAAGATTGGATGGTCCTTCGTGCTTTCGTATTTTACACACAAAATCCATATTTAAATTAAAAAAGATACATTTAATGATAGATGTCTCCGTAAGTTACGTGGCTCAGTTGGATGTAGTTGGATCTGGGATCCAGGCGTTGGACAACGACGCACTTACGAGTTCAGTCGGTGTCGAAGCTTTGGGATTAATGAGCAATCGATTGTCCAACATTGGTGATAAATCCTTTTCGTAAGTTAGTATGACGGAAGATAATGAAATTATATGTTTTCGATGTTTGTATTGTTTTGTTTCATCTGTTAAATGTAATATTTTGTAACAAGATAAGAGAATAATAATTTGTAAGTATCTAATTGTTATATCTTCAAGAGGTGCATGTGATGCCTCATTTAAGGGAATATATGTTATTAGAGGTATTGCGGATAGTTTACGTTCACTGGATCTCAGTTACAATGCCTTGGAGGACGTGCCATTTAAGGTTTTTCGCGACCTGAAGAAACTAAACTGGCTCAACATGCACAGGTAAAAATGTAGAGGAAATTCGACAAAGGTTCTAATTAATTCAATAATAGAATCAATCTATCAAATCATAAAACTGTATAATTATAACAGAAAAGTTGTATTTCTAGCAATCATTTAACATCGCTGGATGGTGACTGGGGACACTCGAAGGATGCACTAACAAACGCCTTCTTTGGAGATAATTCAATCATCGAGATACCAAAAATATTCAACACGTTCGAATCCCTGGCTTGGTTGAATCTCGACAACAATAACATCGAGGAACTATTGGAAGACAGTCTACCTCCCAATATACACACTCTAAGTCTCAACAGCAACCTTTTAAAATCCTTTCCATCCTCCTTGAAATCCTTAAGACATCTCACGTGGTTGTATCTGAGAGGCAACGACTTTAAAAGCCTTGAACTGCCCGATTTTCAAAGTTCAAATTTAGAACTGGTCGACGTCAGCGAAAATTGCATCGAATGGATTGGTACACTAAGCCTGACCAACCGAACCTTGAAGATTAAAGATTTCAATCTGGACAGCAATAAGTTAACATCGTTAACTGCTGGTATTTTTGATGGTCTCGAGACTAAAAGGATTCACTTGTCCTCGAATACGATCAAGAACGTTGACGATGACGCTTTCCGAGGGCTTGAGGATATGCTGGAATATCTGAACCTGGAGAATAACGATCTTTCCAGTGTTCCTGCAGCAGTTAGTCGATTGAAGAAGTTGTCGTACCTGTATCTTGCTAATAACGATATAAGGAACATATCTGGCGATGCATTTTATGAGTTTGCAGAGAATTTACGGGCGCTTTCGTTGGCTACGAATAGCTTGGATGCTGTACCAGTCGCGGCTGTAACCAGGTGCCTTGCTTCTTTAATTCGTGTCTGCACTTGACTGTTCGATGTTTAGAGTTCATCCTGTTTTGCGATTTGGTAGCAAGAATTGCTCAATATTGGAGAACTGAGAGATCGATATACAGTTGTAAATAATCTTTACGCTATTTAATATCCATATTTAATGGTACGATGTTTTACGAAATAGGTGCCAGAGGTTACTCCATCTTAATCTCGGCTACAACAAAATCTCTCATATTCAGCCGGGTGACTTCGAATGGGCAGAGGATCTTGAAATTCTCTTGCTTAGAAACAATATCTTGACGAAACTGAAAGACGAAACGTTCAAAGGAGCAAGTAAGCTTCAGTTTAGATCTCCTTCTGTCGCAACTATTTGGTTTATTACCATATATTATCATAAAATCATAGGATAAGTTGATAATACGATCTTAAATAATTTTGATCATGAGATTCAATGGTCAGTTTTCAATTTTACATTTAAATATATTTCCCATTTGTACTTGTTTTATTCTTCTATATAATATTTAGTCATTTTATATAACATTTTACAGCTTGTTTATTTTATGGTAATGCCGTACATAGAAAAAGATGAGTAAGGAGGAAATGCCAATCTCTCGATCACTTTCAGGGAAGCTGAAAGAGCTCAGTTTGTCTTTCAACCACTTAACGGAGCTCGACGACGATTGCTTCGTTGGTATCGAGGAGAGCCTCGACATTCTCGAGTTGAGCTTCGCTTTCGCGACCGACGTGTTCCCTCAACGGGCACTCAGGCCCCTTTCGAATTTACTGTGGCTCGTTTTGGATAACAACAACTTTCAGACAATCGAGGCGACCGCGTTTTATTCCTTCCAGCGATTACGCTACATCAACCTGGAATCGAATCGACTTCACTATCTGCCTGAACGAATATTTCTGTCCAGCGTCCATCCCGAGCTTCGAGATGTGAAGCTCGGTTACAATTTCCTCGAAGCCATTCCAGACTTCAGCTTTCACAATCTGACCGAATTGAGATCGCTGGATCTGACCGGGAATAGAATAAAGATTCTTAATTCCGATTCCATTATGGATTGCCCGGAATTGGTGACGCTATCATTGGCTTACAATCGGATCACTAAAATGGAGAAAAATGCATTTTACGGTCTGCCTAGCTTGCGTTTCCTTCATTTGGAGTTCAACAAATTGGTGATGCTAGATCTGGACGCGATCGCGGAAATCGGCGGGCCAGATTTTGCCCTCAACGTTTCATATAACGCGATTTCGACCATAAATTCTGGAAGCTTCACGAATAATTTGACGAGATTGGATTTGAGTTTCAATAATATCAGTCATTTGCCGGCGGACACGTTTTATGGAACACCGGAGTTGAAAAGTTTGGATCTGCAGAGTAATTTCATCGTTGTTCTTGAATCAGGTAAAACAATATTTTGCTATATCGTTATTATCCAGTTCCTTGACTGTAATGAAACATCGTTAATGCATCGTTGATTGGTCTTTTTGTTCTTTATTTGTAATATGATGCATCTTACCAATCAAAATTTCATTAACTTTTTATTAATAGCAAATTTTTCTAGGCACCTTTACGTTGAGACACTTGGAAACGCTAAATCTACGAAACAACAAGATAGAAAGCTTACGGAAACAATCTTTCCACGGTTTAGAATTACTGCAACAGTTAGATTTAAGTGGAAATCAGATCACTCAACTATCCACCGAGCAATTCCGTAATCTAAAGAATTTACGAATCCTGAATTTGTCTGGGAATAAAATAAGATCCCTACTAAGAGACGTTTTCGAAGGGACAAAATTGGAGATTCTTGACCTAAGTAAGAATAAATTCACCGTGGTACCGTCGCCATCTTTTCTCGAGGTTGGCTATACCTTACGGGATCTTAATTTAGCGGACAATTTTGTGGATCACCTAGACTCGACTGCTTTCCCAACTTCGCAATTGGTTTCTTTAAATTTGGCGCATAACAGGCTAACCATCCTGCCAGACAATTCGTTTGTTTCTTTGGGAAAACTTCTAAGCCTCAATGTATCTCAAAATATTCTTCAAGCGAATTTTAAGGAACTCTTTCATTACTTGCCTGGGTTAAGGCAGTTGTATTTGGCTAATTGCGGTCTTAGAGACATACCTCTTCTTCCACTGACGAATTTAAACGTCTTAGATCTGTCTTTTAATCATATACACTCGACGTCTGACAAGCAGTTCCAGTATTTGAAGGATTTGAAGATCCTGTGGTTGGTGAACGATTCGTTGACTTCTATGCCCAATGTGAAATTAAGTCTGTTGAGAGAACTTGATGTGTCTGGCAATCCAATAGAGGTGAGTTCTTTGATCGTATTTCTGTCGATTTATACAATATTTTCATTTTTGTTTAAAAGTTTTGAAGAATAGCAAGAGATAATATTTTAAACTTTGAAACTTATTTTCTATAGACAAATAAAATTTTGTCTACTGTCTTTATAACTAAATGAATGTGTTTTATGTGTTTAAAAAATTGTCAAAAAATATTCGCTAATAAAATTAAAAATTTAGGAACTGACGAAAGAGAGCTTCCTGGGTTACCCAAGATTGGAGAAACTGAATCTAAGAAACCTGAATAAAACCAGATCGGTGGACAAAGATTGCCTTCGCGTCTTAAAATATCTGAAACATCTTCGGATTCAAACGTGGCCTGAAGCGGATGGATTTCATCTCCGACATCTGTTAACTGGATTACCATTAAGAACCGTGGAGATTCAAGTAACAGAACATTTGCTGAAACATCAGATACAAAACGCTTTCACAAAGCAGCTCAGAGAATTGACTATTTCGGGAAGTGATCTCGAGGTAATTTCCTCAGAAGCGTTCTCTACTATTGAAGGTGGTGAATTGATATTAAGGATCAGGGATACTCGAGTCCGGAGACTGCAGTCCGATATGTTTCTTTCTTTGACGAAGAGACTCTCTCAATTGACGTTGGACTTGAGGAACAATCATATCAACGAACTTAGTCCTTCGGTTATTTATGGGAATCTTTCGTGGGAGAGCGTTGGCACCAATATGGTTGCTGGTACGTGAAGCAATTAAATTATTTAATATTTACGGCTTAAAAAATGCAGGCTGATCTTTGGTTTGCACAATACGTTCATACAAGTGTGTATTGTACTCGATACAAACAAATTTTGATTAATAAGTTTCTCTTTCTTGAAAATTACGCGACACATATGTAGTATATGCATATGTATATAATGAAGAAAATGTAATTAGAACTCTTATATTTAAAGAAAAAGAAAATACAACTGTGTCATTGTTTTTCAGGCGGTTTACAGGTATCTGGAAATCCTCTTGAATGCGATTGCGAGATCGCTTGGCTCAGCTTATGGTTACGAAGATGGCTACGAGAGTCTCGTCAGATCCATACAGCTTCTCAATCGGATGCTCGACAGCTGAGAACGATCGCTGGAAGAGCTGTCTGTACGGAAACCACGCCGTCATATTCGTCTGACAAAGTTCTATTAACTTTAGGGACCCCTCACACTGCCTGTCAAGCCTCTGCTCTTAGCTCTGGTAACTACGAAAGACTAGCTACCACTTGGCTGGCTATAGTGGATATCATTCTCCTAACGATAATCGCGCCTACTAAATCGTTTATTTTATATTAAAACGAAGAGGTTATTATGGTTTTACCATCTCCCACATATTTTATTTCAACATGTACATCATAAGGGAATCAAATATATTTAATTCTTATATTTAAATAAATATAGGAATTAAAATATAGTTTTTTTCATAGTGGTTTTTGAATAATTACAGAGGAGAAATTTATGAGTGGCAAAGTGTTAAATTTATATTTACAAAAATATGTAAATATGTTGTGTTAAATAATTTGATTTAATTTAACAGCGTTGATGTGACTTAAATATTAATGTAAGAAAAGTATGCGCACAAATGATGTTACCTTTACTAATGGTAAGTTTAATACTAGCTGTTTGTTTAACATGTTACTATTTATGTTTGAAAAATAAAGGATTTTTATAGTAAGACTGTATAGGTGGTTGTTACAAACTGATTTCATAATTTAATTTCAACTGCGAGATAACTAAGTATAATAACGACTTAAACTAAACTTGTTATTATTGATGGTATCAATATTTTGGATTAGTGGTTATAATTACAATGATTAAGGGTTAAACTTCGTGTTGCTACTTATTTATATCGTTGTTCTTATTGAGTTCGAAATGAAAATAGCAGGGATAAGCTTAAACCAAAGACAAAAGCCATACGAACAACAAATTATCTTCTTTTTATGTAAAGTTCTTCTTATGTAAAGTTACAAAATAAAACGAAATTACTAGTTAATAGTACGTACAATTTACTTTTTTTCGCCGTTACAAGCGAGATATGAATTCTTTTTTCGGAGAATCTCATTTCTTTTTATTTACAAAATGTATCTGTCACAGTAGTTGGACATAGTGCGCGGTTTATACACATGAGAAACGCATAGTTAGACAGAATCAATGGGAGATAGGAGGAGAATTTAAGGGAAAAAAGTAAAAGCTTTAAAGAGAGGGAAGAGGGGAAATTGGAGTAAGGAGAAGGAATAAAAATTCTCGAATAAAAAAAGATTTCTTGATAACAAAACTTCTCGTCGATTAACGATTATCGCGTTTCCGCTTTTTTTTCGACGAATTACGATCTTTTTTTTTTTAATTAACGTTACTATACTAATTAACGTCGTGTGAATGTTCTTCGCGTTTTACAGTATAATCGCGAGCCGCAGAAAAATATCCTTAAATAGATATTATCTTTGTTTCTTCCCATTATTTTTTTTTCTCTTTTTTTTTACACTGGTGGTGCCTGCGTGTGTTGTACGCATCCGTCAACGTTTTCAGGCCAATCGCAAACATTTTCATTGGGATTAAATACCAGATTTACCGGGCAGGGCATGTGATGCTTCCTTTCGCCCTCACACATATAGTACATAGTGCAGTCGTTCTTGTCAGGATGATAAGATATGTGGTTGTCTTCTTCATCACAGCTTACCTCATTCGCTGAAACGATTTTTCGAGAATTGGTCAGTTGATCAGTTCTATGAAATTAATCGAGCTCTATAAAATTGTGACAAGATAATAAATAATAAACACTTACGATCTTTGGTGGTGTACCTCCCATTCCTCAAATGAGATTCGTAAGGCCCATCGTATTCCAATTTCACTTTATAGTCTCGCAGCTCTTTCATCATAGCTTTGATTAATGGATACTTGCCAGCTCCGCAACTTCCTCTGAAGTCATCCATATCCACCGACCAGATCATTATACCTCCAAAGCCTTCTTCTTTGAGCCATTGCATCTAATGTAATAAACACAAATTGTGAGTTAATTATATTAATCGCAATACAAATTGACGCGCGTCTCTGATATTTTCGTCGACTTTCAAAAGAAATATTGACGTTAGCGTTTCTCTTACCTTATTTATAAGGCTTCTTTCGTCATCGAATCCAACCCACTGATCTTCTCTGTACGCGAAAGGAACTTGTTGCTCACTATCCCATACTAGCGTAGTGTTCTCTTCACTGAGGAAGGTACAAATCTATACATTCATTTAGTATTTCTGTTAATGCCACGTGTTGGACAAGAGGTTAGTATACGCTGATGTGTAATACCTCGTAAGACGAGAGGAATCCGGCTTCGTTGGTGAAATTGCCAGCTATTCCACCTCCTGAGGCTGGTGCTCCGATGTCGAATTTCTCTTTGTCCACTAATGTGAAGGATCTGCCATAAGTTGGCATACCGATCATTAATTTCTCCTTTGGAGCACCTTGTTTCACCCATTCCCTTGCACTGTAATCCTATAGTTTTTTCATATACATATGAGATATTGAAAGATGTACATTTTGTGGTGCTGATCATTCACAGTGCCGAGTTATAGGATTTAATTGAGTATTTAAAATAGTATTTTCTTACAGAATTAGAATATTCGTTAAGAAAGAACATTACTTGTCAATTACATGAAAGAGTGGAACCATACTTAATAAAAATGTAGGAGAAAGTAATTTTCAATACGTACCACTGTCAACTTTTTCTGGTAACTGGTAGCACTTTCCAAAGGATACAAAGGACTATTGTGACCGACTTGTCTCTCCCACTGGCCGTGAAAATCGTACGTCATCACGTTAATGAAGTCCAGATACTTAGATATTTCTGGTACATCGTAGCTGAAATTAACGAACTAGTTCAAAGGAAGATAATTTAGCTGCATTTCGAAGCCATACGCTCGATAGTAGCCACACGTTGTGAGATTGAAATTTGTTTTTGTTAAAGATAATTAATTAATTATTAAGGAAACTCAATAACTGCAATTTACCCTGCGGCAATAGCCTCAAAACTAGCTGGTACCGCGGCTGATAAGATTAATTTTGGTTGTCCAGAACTATTTGCTTCACCCTCGAATGCCAGTCGAAGTTCCTTCAAAAGATTCACATAGGCTGCTCGGTCGTCACTACCCCTAATGTAATAAATAAAAAGAAGAATATAAAACGAAGGAACGAGGGAACATCGAACGCGAAGAAATCATTTTTCGAAATTTACCGTGGATATTCCCAATCAACGTCTAGGCCATCAAATTTGTATTCTCTGAGAAATTCGATGGCTTCATAAACGAATTGATTCATACGGAAAGTATTACTGGTCAGTTCTTTGAACGGGGTTGACCCGAAAGCCCAACCACCGATCGCCAATAATATCTGAAAAATCATTAAGACGATCGATATATACCATGGTCTGCTTGATACGTATCAAAATACGTGTCAAACGTATCAATACCGATCAATATGTATGAAAAATAGGATCCAACCTTAATGTCAGGATTCTTATTTCGCAGAGCGATCAATCTTTCGTACATCTCCGTGTCCTTCTCGCTTTCTTCTGCAAGCAAGTAATTTTTCAAGGTTGCGAACGAATAGACTATATGCGTGCAGAGAGTTGGATCGATATCTTCCGGTACAAATTTTCCAGCTCCAGGTCTTCTGTGCGACCAATTTGTTAGGTAGCACATTGATTGGGCTGCCCTTTCTACGAACAATGATTAAATAATTTATAATGCGTTAACGCAAACCAAAAAATTCGAGGAGAAAAGTTTACCATTGGTAGGAGGATTAACGACGAGTTGCGTTGTCGATTTTTGAAGTTTCTTCGCCTTGTTGATAACATCCGAGACCAATATCTTGTAAGGTTCTGGCTTTTTCAAGATGCTTTCAGATATAGTGCTGGCCACGGCGCTCCAATCGACGTCCTTGGCACTTGGACCTCTTGATATTCCGAGCAATTCCTCCCTCATCGCTCCGATTAAGGGGTACTTGACATTTCCACCGCAAACTGTGCCGTTGAAGTCATCCATATCAACCGTCCACACCATGGCACCGCCGTAACCTTTGCTCTTCAGCCAGTCCATTTTGCCTCGAATAGATTTCTCGTCGTCGAAACCCACCCACTGCTCGTTCTGCACCAAGTATGGTACTTTCATCTCGTCGTCCCAGATATAAGCTGCACCGTTTTGTAACATCTCGCAGATCTATAGAAAATAGAAAAAAGGTGTACTTATCGTTTGTACGAAAGAAAAATTGCTCTTCTTTCTTCTACAAATTCTCATTTAAAAAAGTTAATCAAACTTCAAAACCATTCAAACATCTCTATACTGTGACTCATTAAACACATACTTGAATACTTACTCTGGAAAATTTTTGTAAACGCGTAGATATTGTATTAAACTTTTTGAAATGTTTTGTGTAACATATTCATAAAGAGTTTCTATAAGCGTTCAAATAGTTTCGCGAGCCACTGTATCTACATTTACATTTTTCCTTAAAACCACCGTTTTAACTATCCCTTTGAATCACACAACCCAGTAATCACCATTCCCACTTATTATTAGAATCAAACAGACAGCTAAATTGCTTACCCTTTAACTACCTTCAACCGGGAATAAAGCGATAATAAATTTCTAACCGCAAGAAACGGGGAAAGCATCTAATCGATCGATTATCTAAGGACCTCGCGAGTTAAAAAAAGTTTGATTTAAATTTACGATCCACGCAAGTTTCAATGAGTAAAATGGCACTTTGGGTGAAGCAAGAGTCACGTTCAGAAGCAAGAGATCGCAGGTACCTCGTAATAGGCAAGAAAGCCGGATTCCTTGGTGTATTCGCCAGCCTTGCCACCGCCACTGGCAGGTGCATGAACACGGAAATTGGAGACGTTCGAGAGAGTGAAAGATCGGCCATAGGTCGGCATGCCGATGATCAGTTTCTCTTTAGGGGCACCCAAACGGACCCACATGGAGGCCGCGTTATCCACACTAAGCTGTTTCTGCCATTCGGAATCTAACGAAGAAGCGTACAAAGGTGCGTTGTGACCCGTCTCTCGCTCCCATTTCCCGTGGAAATCGTATGCCATCAGGTTGATGAAGTCTAGGTAGCTAAGTAGATATAATGATTTTTATCAACCCATTGACAATGGAATTAATCGTCAAAACGACGAATTTTATATTTCTTCTTTTTACAATTGAAGATAGCTCCATTTTGCAATAATTTGTGTAACAATATAAAAACCTATGGTCTATAAGTTTTCTTGTTTTATTTTATTATCAGATTTTATATATTTATCCTTCTATTGAATGAAGCGTAAAGCTAAGAAATTTTAATTTCGTTACGTCGATTTACCTAGCAACTGCTGGTACATCGTATCCACTTTTCACATTGTCAGGACCAACCGGTACAGCAGCTGTTAAAAGAAGTCTCGGCATTTTCTTCTCCTGAGCTTCAGCTTCGAACGCTTCCCGAAGCTCTGTAGATGTAAATAAATGAAATAGTATAATTAGATAATTTGTGTGGAGTTTTACAATGTAGAAGTAGATTTTGTAAGTGGATTATCTGTGAGCATATAGCACGCGTAATGAGAATCCAATTAGCATTAATTCTGTATTTACCTTTCAACAGAAGAACGTAGTTCTTCTTGTCGTCTCCTCCTTTCGGATATTCCCAGTCGATGTCGAGGCCATCGAAATTTCGATCACGCAGATACGAAATGGCACTGTATATGAAGGTTTGCCTTGCGTACCTCGTCGAGGACATGTCTTTGAATTTCTGAGTGCCGAACGACCATCCACCTGATTAAAATTATAAACGATGACACTTTCATAAATCTTCATATGCAGAAATTTAAAAAAACACTATTCAATGTTTTGATCAATTTGTTAATAAATAAATAGGTATACATTTTCTTCCTGACATATTTGAATCCATCCATCTTCGAGGAAGATATATTCCCAAAGATACTCACCAATCGCAAGTAAAATTTTCAAAGAGGGACTAGCCTTCTTTAAATTCACGATTCGTTCGTATAGTCCAGTTTTTCCATCTTTCGTTTCGTCGTTCGACTCGAAGCTGGTCAGCTTGTTCTTCTTCAACCAACCGAAGGCGAATATGATGTGCGTACACAAGTCCGGTTGTATGTCTTCGGGTAAAAATTTCCCAATTTTCGTCCGGTATTGAGACCAGTTTGTATAGTAACATACAAGCTGTACAAATTAAAACTACATTACGACTCCTTCGTTGCTTTTCGTCTCTCATTTATTTCCTTGAGAAAGTAAATAACGAGGAAATAACAAGTGGATATTTCTGATATTACGAAGATCAAAACATAAGTTTTTACGTTAAAGAATTCGTAAAGAAGAAAATTATTATAAATTAAATTTTACTGTAAATTGTATCATAAATTACACCATATTTTGTACTATTTTTTTTTTCAAAGAATTCGTTTCTTGGAATACAAGTAACAAAGTTGCCGAAGCGTAAATGTAGGTTTTTTAAATTACTAATTACATGACACCGAGATAGTTAA
The DNA here is from genome assembly GCF_000188095.3 of Bombus impatiens. Taxonomy (NCBI): domain Eukaryota; kingdom Metazoa; phylum Arthropoda; class Insecta; order Hymenoptera; family Apidae; genus Bombus; species Bombus impatiens. The sequence goes on along the minus strand of NT_177184.1, from coordinate 419,014 downwards.
ATAGTTTCAGCAAATTGCACGAATCAGTACAGAATTCTTTATACCATTGTATATGTGACAATAATTATCATACCTACCTTGTAGTCCTCCGGTTTACCAGTCTGAATTTCATTCTTCTTGTTCTTATTATTGATACGATTTCGCGTGACCTTGAATCTGTTCACGCTTGCTGAGACTTCCTGATCGCTCGAGATCGATGGGGCGGCGGTTGCCGGTCTGCGAAATCTTTTTCTTGTACCTGTTTCACGCATTATTTTTATACTAACGCGTTGCAAATTGATTTTTCTTGTTGAAATAAAGAAATAGATAGGTAAGATATTGGCACTGCATGTTCAACTCTATTTGTTCTATTTACTTGATATTTATTCTGGAAATATTATAAAAATTATTCAAAAGAATTCATTATTGCAAAAGGCGAAGAACTTTCGAAACATCAATCACAAAGGCAATGAATAATACAATAAAGACAAAAAATAATCAACATAAAAAATATATTGATCATTAATACAAAGGTACATACTGTTAAATTAGTGTAAATTGCAAATTCTTGCAAATTTAGCGTAAAAAACGTATTTAACATAGATACATACGTTTATGCAAATGCTCTTAGAAGAGAAGTTACGTTTGCCCGAGAAAGTTTTTCGAAATATTAGTAGCAGTTTACATAACTTTGATCATTTGAGAATATGTGGGCCATTCTTATATAATGACTCATGTTTGTAATGAAGAAACGAAAATGGAGATTAGCGCCTTTCGCTCATTCTACATAGTGCTTTGCTTCCGCAACCTTGTCTTTTGAAAAATAAAAATGGTTGTAGAAATAATTTAAACCGAATGATGAAATATACGTTACATATGCTTTTACGATGAAATAATGTAAAATTGACGATTCGTTCAAACCGATATCACATATTTATACATTGACCAGAAAAATATTTGTCTATAGTTGAAATATATAGAATAGAAGTTTCACTTTTAGAACGTCCACTTTTAGAACGTTAAAGAATTTGAAAGAAATATTTCTTGAATGAAACTAAATATAAACTTAAAAATTTGTAGATTTTCAGGTATAGTGAATCGAACGATTGATCGTATGTACTCGAATTTCAAACAAAATTATCTTGACAGGGAAACGAATTAACAAGAATAGGAAGACTGAAATTATTGATCGAATTATTTATCGCACTTCTCTGGTCAAGTTGAATTAAAAATGTAAAATCTGAACAGGTCCAAAACTGAAGAAAAAGTCGGCACATAGCAGACTAAATTACGGCTACTTTTCGAGCACCATCCGTTAATTTATATACCGGTAACGCATTCATATCACATAATACATACGTAAGAGGTGGCTTGGCACGCGATTAATTTTTTAAGACGCTATGTTTGCAAAAATAAACTCTGAAAGCGAGTTAATGTCACAATTATTAAATGATAATTAACTGTTTCCTACGTAAGAAACGATATTTTACCATTTATCGATCCACAGGGATTTATCAATCGAAAACTCGCTGTACTAACTAAATTAAAAGTAAAATAAGCTATCAGTAAATGTAATGAGTAATTAATAATTATTTATCTCGAACTAATTTCCTGAAAAATTTACTTTCTTCGCTTGTATCGCTCTCTTAGCAAACCGTCGTCGATATGCAGTACCAATTACCCTGATATTTCGAAACGAGAGGAAACGAACTGGTATTACGTTAAGAGAGGAAAATAAGCGAAAGATTCATATCATTGGAAAGTTGGTAAGTGATTACCTTCTGCATTGTCGAGAGTTGCGAGAAGTACGATCAAGCAGACGAGCAGCAGCCAACAACAGGTCGTTCTGCTAGTCGACACCTGAAAAGAAAGTGAACGTGTTACTGATCCGTGGAACCTGTCGCTGCTATTACGCCTAAATGTTTGACCGGGAAACAAACGCGAAATATCGAAATATTTTCATGGATCTCGATCACCAGCAGCCGATTCAGTCCGCCTCGGAGAGGCCATTTTCTTCTTTGTGCTCGTTCGGGTCGATAAACTAACAAAAATGCGGTCACCGTTGAGGAAACGTTCAGATTTATACCGCGTGTTGCTCAAACCTATCAATCACCTAACTTAAACGTCGAATTTTTTCTTTTTTTAGAAAAACGTATTAGACAGGTGGAAGTTTAGCTCGTAGATGTTTAATTAGCTTCATGTAGCGAACAAGCGTTTGATCGTGGTAAGTTATTGTCGCATTATTATTCAGCAATGTGGACGACTTTCAACGAGTGGAAAATTATTCAGTGGTACATGCACGTGTACCATACGGTGGTACACGTACTTAATAGGAGAGAATTCTTAATGCAGGGAATATTATTCACTGTTATATTTAATGATGCAGAAATTGTTAAACATGCAATAAATAACACACTTTACGAAGTGATAAAAATGGTGCTGTTATTTTGAATAATGCAACTATATAATTTACATGTGATTTTAAAGAGAACTTCGTTGAGAAATACAAAGTTAAAAGTTAAAGTTTGATTAATCTTCGGAAGAATTGAAAACATAACTTTTCATTTCTTTTACGATTAAGCAGTCTCGTTCAATACGTAATACGTATACAAAGTTGTTTCGCAGTATTATGCAACTTTTGTCGAATAACTTCACACTGTACATTTTCACACTGTACACTGATGAATAACATCGCCATAGGATGAATAGTGAATATGTGAAGTGAAATGAGAGGTATAGTGAAAATGTATTTCGTTAAAAATTACAAATATTATGAAGGGAATACGGAGAAATAGCTGGCCGTTTGATTCGTGAAATTTTTCTGGCGAATTATTCTTACATTTGGAGAAAGAAATGCGGGCTTACGATGAGATATTAGTCACGACAAACACCATTACAAAAACCAGAGAAAGTTATTTGCGGTTTCCACGATCAATTACCAAGACCTACTGAATTGAAAATTGAGAATCGTAAACTTCCCTATTTAACCGAAATGGGGTATAATAGTCTGCGTGGGAAACGTGAAGCTGTTACATTCAAGAAAGGTTTTATGGAAAGTTTCGTTTCATTATAAACAATCGTAAAATTGTAATATCGTTTATTTGTTTAAACGTTTCCTGGCGCCGTGAACAATTTCTCCTATCGAGTTTCACAAGTCATTGATAATTATGTTATCCAGACACTGAATGCTTTCTGCAATAAGAAGGCTTTATTTTAGGAATTTCATTTATATTTAGCACGAATAAAGAGCAACTAAAGAATACCGTTAATACGCTATGTATATCATTTTCTAAAGGAATGGAAACAACTTAAGAAATTAATTATCTTTTCAAATTAACATTATCATAATAATAATAATCAAGTACAGTATTAACAATTAATTTTATAAAATATCCTATTATAATATTCCAAATGTTAAATCTTAAATAAGATCGTCTGAGTAAATCCCATTAAAAATTTCTACAGAATTTATGCTATTTATTAAAAAGTATGTCTGACCTTTCCCATTTCTAAAAAAATCGATCTTTTCTCGTTTCTTCTTATTCTCAGAACAGGACGCCCACTTGTGAATTTATCGTATATTTTATAAATTTTCAATCCCTTACTTAATCAACGTATCGCGATAAAAGAATATTGCGACATACTACGCGCTCTGAAATCTTGTGAAAGCGTTTCCAATTGTAATACTGCATCTAAGTAGAGTTCTGCTTCACAGAGCGTTCCAGAGTTGTTTCGAGATAAGAGAGGAACTGGTAACTGATTAAAAATCCGATTACATTCTCCGGCGAAGAGAACTTTTTCACAATATTTTCACTCTATTGTCATTTGCGTGGCAATTAGCCGAGTCTTTATTAGGTTTGCAATTATTCCACGTTATACATTTTATGTTCATTATTCGCGTAGCTTAGCTAATTAGCACAATGCGCGTAGATTAAAGAACACAACTAGAAACGGATGCTTTCAAAACCACTTTGTATGTACATTTGCAGACAAGTGCTTTTGTTTCCCTCTTATTTCCACTTTATTCCCGATGCAAGGATCGTAGACTAGTTCCATTGCGTAGAAAAATTTATATCTATTATTAAAAAACAAATAAATGGTTTTAACATCATATTCTTAACGAATAACCGAATGCCTCGACTTTGTATTTTATAGTAACGGAAATTCCTTTTTCACACGATCCATGTTACTTATGAGGATGACCTGCTACGAAAAAAATTACAGAAAACGAAGCTATTAAGAAAATGTTGCAGTCGGAAGCGGAGCAAAAGAGGCGATAGCCAAAATATTAATTACTCTAAATTACATCGAAATACATAGCGTAACTTCGGCGTGAAATTTTGTGGTATTTCTTTTTATTATAAAATCCTTTTTGTAGAATATACGAAGATCTTTGCGAGTGACTCCTTAGTCGCGTACATAAAAATTTGCACAATTATCCATAGTCTAGCAACAACAAAATATTTTCTTCGTCTATGTAACACTTTTGAACAGCGCTGTAACATTAATGCGAATATGTATTTTGTTTAGGTCGTAGTAGCGAGTTAATTAGCGAAGAAAAAGAAAAGAAAAGAGAAGAAAAAGGAGTCGGTTCGTCAGTGTCGCAGTTGGCTGACCAGCTAAGATCGACCATCCGTGAAAATTTCACTGGCGTTACAGATTTTCGAAAGCCAAGAGCCAACGTCGTATCGCTAACTGTCGCGAGGTAACGTTCGATCGTCGATTCTCCACGATCAGAGAAATCGATTCTCAAGATCGCCTATTAAGGGGAGAACGTAATTATTTCGTCGATTATACAGTTTGCCGATATCGGCCGCAGTACGCGCCATTCTCCCTTTTTCTTTTGTCTTCTTCGCCGCCGCTATTTTCTTCTCTTCCCTCATCGTGTTACATAAATCCTGTTATTTTACGAAATTTCGTAGCTTTATCGTGAAACATATTGAAACACAGCACATATTAAAGATTATCTTAACTCGTAGCCATTATGTCCCTACTTTTTCTTTTTTTAAGAGACTTTATGAACGCACAATATACATAAGCGATTATTATTTATTTTTAACATTTCACTATTTATCAAAGAAATATATTATCTATTACCATTCATCAACGCACATATTTTATTTGAAATTTCAATAAATTCAAGGAAAAAGTGCAATTTCTTTATTCTTTATCTTCTGCTTGCATCGACTTTTGGCATTTTTATATCTTACTCTTCTCTTCTGTATATATCTTAACCTTTCAACACCTTTCGTTTAATTAATCATTAAAAATAAATTCCATGTTTTAGTACGAACACGAATAATGTTTAAGTGATACGAACATCGCTCGTTGTACGATATTTTTCTCTTATATTTACTCACAGATCGTTAACAACATTATGTGAGTACAGTTGATATGTGACACCCCGTATATGATGGAGAAGCAAGGCACAAAACATTTCTGTACAATCTAAAGTGAAATCAGAGCGCACATGTTCAGATGCCGAATAAGTTGCCAATAAAGATTCAAAAGTAAATCCATTAAATTTTCGGTTAATCAAATTTTAACAGTAGAAACGACGCGACGCTCAGCCATAATGTAATAAGTGTGTCATATTTCTCGATACTGTTCGAACGTGACCGAGCACAAGTGAAACGACACGGAAATGAGCGAACAGCCCAGCGAATGTAATTAGCGAGGCGGGAAGGAAAGGGACGAGAGCCATAAAAAGCGATTTTTCTCTTCGATCAATTCGTTTGTCGATGCGTGAAAAATTGCGGTAGCCGCGTAAAGCCGCGTTCGTGAAGTCTCATTCTACTGTAGCCTCACATTCTACAGTAGCGTCTCATTCTACTTACGCCTGAAGAATAAACACTCTTTATAATAGAGTTTATTGTGTAGATATTTTTTATTACAAGTTATATTAGATTTTATATTATTAGGAAACGTTATTCTTCCTATAAATTTTACAAATCATTAATTATAATTTTGTGTAAAGAAGAAGATTTGAAATATCGTATTTAATATTTTCTAACAATTTCACATCAAATATTAGTTATGTCAAAATCAAATGACAAATTCAATTAAGCTCGTTTGAACCAATCGAAGTTAATAATTGGCACAAGAATTACTGTAAAAATTTTAGTCAATACAAATAATTTGAAATTTCTTCATCAGGATGCCTGTTATTTACTTCGCTTGAAGTATTACTATATTTTACTATATTTTATATGTCTAGTAGTATGTTTACTCGTATTTCAGACAAACAGCCTATTGCAAAGGAGATTGTTCATATATCCATCACATATACATTCTACATAAATATTATTTATTATATATAAATTTCTACTTTTGTTCGTTCTTATTGGTCAAGTCACTTGACTTTGAACAAGTTGAAATTTCCAACTAGCAGTTTCATATTAGTGAAATGGTTTCGAGATCCTTGAACTGGATACGGGGCACTCGCTGTCGAACGATTTGACTAATCTAAACGAGCCTTAAGGTTACTATACCTGGAAGTTAGAACCGACTAAAGCTAGTAGTCTAATGGGAAGAAAAAAACGTTTTCTTGTCGGGAGAAAAGTAGCATAAAGTACCGTGAGAGACCGCGTTTAACTTTCTTCTTCGCCATATTCCCCATTCTCAGTCGCGTTTACCCTTTTCACCTCCTTTCTCGCTCCCGTTTCGTTTCGTTCCGTTTCATGGAAACGCCGCCAACGATTACCCGCGAAACCGCGATGCGAAAAATAGCTACGTTGTCCAGTTTAACACTGTAATCATATATCTGGATGAATTATAGGCGAAGTTTTGTTTTTCTCCTTCTTCTGTTCGTTATTTCTTTATTTTAACGAAATGACGGATGAAATTCCTAACGAAAAGAGTTATTGAAAATTGTTAAATAATTTTGCCAAGGTTTATCAGAATAATAGAATAAATACTACGTGGAAGTGATCTACGTAAACCGAAGACACGAAGAGATCTCCACGATTTGAGAAACACTGGCGCGTCATATTATTATAAATTCTTCGATTTCGAATAATAAAAATAATTAAAAATTGAAATATCACTTTAATGCAACGTTTAAATTCCGTACGATCACGGGCAATTATTTTATGTAATATTTTAACTATTGTAATTTAGTGGTTCAAATTTTACAGATACAGGAATATAAAAGGATTTATTTAATTATAAAATTCAGTAGAGACACGGAAAATTGTAAGGACGCCATTTAACTTGCATGGTACCGCGTTATGAACAGACTCGATGAAATATTTCTTCCAAGATGAAGAGAGGCAACCTGTATCGTAAACGATCACTTGGATAATGGAATGTCGAGACAAGAACGTGTTCGAATAATAGGGAAATAACCGAATAACGAGATTTCAGATTACAGGCTGTGCTTCATTGAAAGTAAAGTTCTCATCTCTATTAACACTGCTTCCGTGGATTGGTCAGGGAAGTTTCACATTCCTTATTTGTGTCCAGAGGACACAGCTTATTGTAATGCCATCGTCAAATTATTACACGGTAAATATAAAGCAATTTGTGAAATTGATGTGATGCTTCGATTGACGTTCGAACGGTTCTCAACACATAGAAACGTAAACTAAAACCATCACGTCCAGTTCTTCGCTTGGAATATAGCGTTCACCCCATCGAATCATGTTTGCGCGATATTTCTCAGGTTTTGTAATTTTTATTTATTTAATTTTCAATTAATAGATCGTCTAATATAACGTTTAATAAATAAACGATAGCACAATTTATTCTATAATTTCTTCCTTTTCCTTTAATTCCAATTTAAATATCTTCATAAGTGTTTCTTGTAATTGTGGATGTTCAAGCATATCGAACCAAAATTACGAGTCCACCTTAGTATGGCTATTTCTTCTTGTCTTGGCACATCATTCGCTTCATTAATTAACAAATTGTTGTCGTTGCTACGCTTTTGTAGCCAATATATTCCATCTAAACACGTATCTTCGTAACGAGTATCCTCATAAATGCTTGCCTTGTGCGACACATATTTAATCTAACGAACATGATCATCCAAGCAACTTCGTAGGTTTGTTCCTTTACGATCTTCGAATTAATTAAAGTTTTATGAAAGCTCGGCAACGATCATTCCTATTGGACATGGAATCGTTTAGATTGAAACCTAATAGAACGTTCGTCTGAAACGAATGAACTTAATTGCATGACATATTATCTATTAGTTTTCTTCATTTAACTGTTACGAGAGCTCAGCCACTAGTTGAATGTAGCTAATCTTTTCTTTCTCTTCTCTTCTCTTCTCTTCTCTTCTCTTCTCTTCTCTTCTCTTCTCTTCTCTTCTCTTCTCTTCTCTTCTCTTCTCTTCTCTTCTCTTCTCTTCTCTTCTCTTCTCTTCTCTTCTCTTCTCTTCTCTTCTCTTCTCTTCTCTTCTCTTCTCTTCTCTTCTCTTCTCTTCTCTTCTCTTCTCTTCTCTTCTCTTCTCTTCTCTTCTCTTCTCTTCTCTTCTCTTCTCTTCTCTTCTCTTCTCTTCTCTTCTCTTCTCTTCTCTTCTCTTCTCTTCTCTTCTCTTCTCTTCTCTTCTCTTCTCTTCTCTTCTCTTCTCTTCTCTTCTCTTCTCTTCTCTTCTCTTCTCTTCTCTTCTCTTCTCTTCTCTTCTCTTCTCTTCTCTTCTCTTCTCTTCTCTTCTCTTCTCTTCTCTTCTCTTCTCTTCTCTTCTCTTCTCTTCTCTTCTCTTCTCTTCTCTTCTCTTCTCTTCTCTTCTCTTCTCTTCTATTGGCTTGGCAACTAAGTGATTGCGGATTTTGCAATACTGCCTAATGACAAAATCCGCAATCACTTAGTTGCCAACCTAATAATTACTACGCAGGCGTGCAGCAGGAAGAGATAAAAATGTGATAAATAGAAGTTGATGCATTTATTTAAAAATTTAAATACGGATACAAGTTTATGTTTCTATGAACGTAACTAAAGAATTCATGTACATCTTTGCAATTTATTAGGCGTGCATTGTTATTCATAAATGCATGAAGATACAGAGTCATTGTAATACTCTTAGTGTTTTCAGATAAAGTAGGGTTATTTGGCAAACTTATTCGGACAAAGTAATTTTGAATGGCTTAGGTAAAAATAGTAGTCATTTCTGGGGAATTTATTAGGTTGGCAATACCACCTAGTGACAAAATCCCTAGTGGCAATCCCTTATAGAAATTAAATGGATATTTTCTTTCTGTGAGAGTTATTTATTTGTTTTATTACGAACAAGTTGACTCATCTTTTGTATGTAAGCGAAATGCCACAATTTAGACAATTAACGTTAATTTAATAATTCTCTAAATATCTAATTCGTATTGAAGAACGTTGTAGTTTAAAAGAAGAGAACTGTTTTAGTTTAAAAGAAGATACAGAGTCGCCGAAGAAATGCTGCTGGTCTATTGGTTTGCTAACTTTGGCAAATTGTTGATAACACATGGTGTACTCTACATTGTACACTTATTTTATTTTCGAATATATCTGTGCTTAATAAAATTATTTCGTCCAATTAAAATTTATTCAGGCGAAGCATGTTTATCGCTGTATTACTATGGCATTTTTATTCAACAGACCCTTGTCATCCAATAAAAATTTATCCAAATGAAGAATAGTGTTCAGGTGAATTAATTCCATTTTTTGATTCCATTCGGTAAGATACAGATTTACATAAATATTCATAGTTCGCTGATTTATCATGGAAATTTTCGAAGATACCTCATGGCGTGCGACATTGTATAATAAGGTCGCTTATTCGTGAAAGCTTTTAACACCACGAAGGTCGATGTTCCCCGTAATTAATGCGACCGGCATACATACGGCAACTTGATCTTGCAACATGTTACAAATGAATCATCATTTCGTGTACATACGGCTCGTCCAACGATTTATATAACGATTTCTGTATCTCGTTTATCAACGTGGTAAATTAATTGTTATACTATATTAAACTGGGAAATGTTGATTTGCGAAATGCTTGTAAACTTTCGTAGAGGCAATTCGAGGTTCGAATAGTGTAAGAAAGAAAGCTGAGGGTTCGATTAGGAAGATGCAACAGCAAAAGATCGTAAATTAATCCTTCTAATTGGCTTTTTTCGAAATCAAAATTCGCGCCATTTGTGCATCACTAGCGCCACGTAGTGGCGAAAAGGTGCAACTAATTTCCATATCTGTCCTTGTCGCACAGTAGTGCGCTCCTTGTCTACGATCGATGCTGCCATCTATTGAATTTGGTTGGAACTGCGAGAAAGTAACAGGAATATAGAACGTGCGAGGAGGTATCTCAATTCCTGTTAAACAAGGAGCGCAATACTGTGCGAAAAGGACAGACATACGTGACGTCATAGACGAGGAAAGCTATATTGTGTGACAAGGACAGACGAGCTTATCCCTCTAATTTCAGAATTATTCGTTAATTACGCTTTTCCTTGATAAAATTCATGGACTTTCAGGATCATACGATAAAGGTAAAATCTCTGGCAAGATTCACACATCAATTTCGACCGGAATTTTCCTTTAATTAATTAGTTATCAACAATTATCGTTGTAAGTGTCGCGGCTACCGCGGCACGG